>NW_024412467.1:3546895-3572580 GCF_014898765.1 Herpailurus yagouaroundi | reverse complement strand
ACACACACACACACACACACACACACACACACACACGTGTGGGTGTGGGTGTGTGTAAGGGGGTGAAGCACAGATCATTGGCCATGTTTTCCCCATGGGCCTCAGGAGCAAAACAGGTAGAGTCTGGATGGAGAAGACATGGGACCACCCAGAAACCTTGGACCTGACCTAAGTGTAGTAACTGGATGGGACTTGGGCCATCTCCCTTGTGGGTGTGTGTGTGTGCTCTGTGTTCAGGAAGAGAGAGTGAATAGATATTGAGTGACCAAAAGATAGATATTGAGTGACCAAAAGATAGACTGGGAGAGGCCCTGAAGGCTTACAAATATCTCTGTGCTTCTCTAAGTTGAGTTAGAGATAGGAAAGCCACCTGGCCAAGTTGTTAGGAAGGAAAGTAGTCATTTCTGATCTGGGGAAGTTAAGAGACATTGTGTCCTGTCCTCCCTATCTTCCTCTGCCACAGTGAGGTGACACTGGAGACCACATGTTCCCCTGGGTGTGGCCTGAATCCCCCTTTCTAGAAGAGCTATTCCAGGGAGTGGCGTCACCAGCATCAGCTTCTGACATGATTGAGAGTTTAGGTTTTCTTGTGTGAAACCATGGAGATCTGAGAACTTGTATGTTGCACTGATTACACTAAGGAGACTCAAACCCCAATTGCTTAATTTGAAATCCCCTAATTTTTCAAGCATAGCAAAGCATTATAATCTGTAATTGAAATTAAGAGTGTTTGACATCTATCTGTCATCTTGCTGTCCATTCTTCTAGTATCTGTTTCAACCAGACCTTACTGAAAGGTCAGGGGCACCTGGGTGGCTCAGTCAGTTGAGTGTCTGACTTCGGCTCAGGTCATGATCTCTAGGTTCGTGAGCTCCACCCCTAAATGGGGCTCTGTGCTGACAGCTCAGAGCCTGGAGCCTGCTTCGGATTCTGTGTCTCCCTCGCTCTCTGCCCCTCCCCCAGTCACACTCTATCTGTCTCTGTCTTTCAAAAATGAATAAACATAATTTTTTTTTAATAAAGGTCAAATTACTACTATGTCTGTGGTCAAACAGGGGAGGCACGGGGAGATCTGTTCGCCTCTTGAGTCTCAGCTCAGGGGTGGCCTCCTCTAAAATTCTAGTGCTGACACCCTTCTTCACTCAGAAGAGCTGACCATTCTGTCTTGGGTTCCCTGTTGACCTATTTAATCTCAAACAAGAGAATCCAACTCTAGCCAGTTCACGCAAAAAAAGAAAATATTTATCTATTAAAACACATCGGGTAGCTTACGGATCCTTTGGGAGGAGGGCCACAGCCAAACCAATGCCCGAAAAGCATATTGTAGAAGTGGGTTCGGTAGAAATGTCACTGCCGTTACCTACCCCAAGGCACAGACCTGTCAGTTTCTACCGTCAACACAATCCTGGTGGGCACTCGAACGTGCTACTCTCCCTCTGCTAGGCTAGGACTCAGAGCTACCAGCACCCACACGATGCCTGATTCTTTGTTTCACTCGCTCCCTCTTCAAAATCTAGCCCCCATCATAACTGAGAAGTAAGGCTGAAAACGTGAGTAGATGGTTTCCCCCAGACAGGAGCGTGGAGCCAGTAATTTGGGAAATTTCCCAAACACAAGACAAATGTTCAGGGTCTCGGTGGCCAAAAGAAAGGACCAATTGCCACCGCATCCATGTCTCTACTGCGGCTCTGGACCACCACAGGGAGGTGATAGAACTTACTAAGTATGCATAGAATGGACGAGATAACAAAGGATGGCCAGGATTGAAGCATTTGGTTATTGCTACTCACACCGCCTCACTTTAAGTGGCACACGAGTGATTGGACTGTAGAGCAGGCCATATGGCTCCCGTGAGTGCAAACGAGTTATTATTTCAGCCCCATCCAGTTCAATAGCAATCAAAGCCGGAGGTACAGAGAACGAGCTCCAACTGGAACACTCAGCCCCGTCCACCACCAAGAGGAGCCCAGGCTTTAATGGGACACCGAAGAAAACGGAGGAGGCTCTCACCATCAAAGCGAGTGGAGAATTAGAACAATTTCCCTGACACTCCAGGCAAAAGTGGGCAGTCTGTCTGGATTATCTAGGTCACTGCTGCAGACTCTTACATTCATTCGGCCCGTGGAGGACTGTCCTGTTAGCTCGTTACCACAGTAACTAACTCAGAAATATGCGCAGGGTAAAAACACCCTGGTTCCTAGCAATCCCCTTTTAACTATGTTTAAAGGTCCATTATTTCTGGTCATTTTGATTCAGGCTGGCTTGAAAAAAACCACCCTTGGAGGTGGGTTGCAAATGCCACACACGCTCAACTTGTTATTACGTATAGAGCAGGATGTGTCAAATCAAACGATAAAAAATGAGGATCCAATTCTCTTTCGGGCTGACTTTCAGGATTCCCCCATGATTATGATAGGAATGAATCACCTGCAATGACATTTAGGTTAGTAATGCCATTGTAATAAAGTGTGCAATTTAGGTTAGGCTCCATTATGTCGGGAGAATTGCCACATACTCACCTGTTTCTCTGGCTCCTCGGCTTTGCTCCTGTGGCTCGCTCAGGGCACTGTTAATTGACACAATTAAGAGTGAAGACTGATTTACAGGACCCAGAGGAGCCGCTGGCAGAGTGAGGTTTATGTTCTCGGGAGAAGGTTTTATATACTCTGCATCGACTTCCTTCCCGATACCCCAGTTCTTCTATCCATCAGCGCAAACCCCAGGGTGGGGGCTCCAACAGTATGAGTCTCATCCACTCACTCTCCCCTCTGCTTGCTTTTTCCTCATTATTTCCTGACACTATAATAAATTGTGATAAAGGATCTCCAAACGCCTAACTATCTTTGAAAATTATTTTCCCATGCTTAGGAAGGGAAACGAATACAACAGAGTAAGTGTGTTCTCTTCATTGTATCAGGGAAACTCATGTTCATGGCCACTAAGTGAATTTAGCTTTGGAGACACTGCCTTTTGGCTCGCCGTTGAAACCCTTATTTACCAAGCAACCACTTGATCTGTCTAGCTTAACATCTTAACTAGGACAATGAAAAAAGCCGGGAATTAAGTGGTTGTTTTTCACATGCAGAGTCAGAGAACAAAAACAGGGGCCCACATCTGTACTTATTTTGGTTCTGTGAGTCTTACACCTCTTCTTAGGAGATCAGCACCAGCAAATGGCTGTTAGCTGGGATAATTATACAGCACTCTGAGCAGCGAGCATAATAACACTGTGAGTGTCCAAGGGTTTGAACAATTTGGGCTGATTTTGTATAGTGTATAATTTACAGTAAAGATTCGGAATGCCTTTTTTTTTCTTTTAAGAACAGCTTTCATCCTTTTGCTCCAGATTATTATACATGGAGACACATATTCACAGTCAGAGCTGATACACATCAATCTAAACATCTGTGAAACGAGGATAATTTTATTGGCATTTACACCACACATTGGTGTCTCGTGCCATTTCTGCGGATGATTGTCAAAGCCCCGGATGTTAGTGGAAGTTCAACTACGTCTAAAAATGTATCCATTTGGGGGAAAGAGGAGACATTCTGAAAAGTGCTGGAGGGGTGCCTGGGTGGCTCAGTCGGTTAAGCATCTGACTCTTGATTTCAGCTCAGGTCATGATCTCACAGTTCGTTAAACCAAGCTCCACATCGGCCTCTGCACTGAGCATGGAGCCTGCTTGGGATTCTCTCTCTCCCTTCCTCTCTGCCCCTCTCCCCTGCTTATATGAGCACTCTTTCTCTCTCTCAAAACAAATAAATAAACATTTTTTTAAAAGATTGGCTTCTGGGTAAACATATTTTTAATTTTTTTAATGTTTATTTATTTTTGAGAGAGAGAGAGAGAGAGAGACAGAGAGTGAGCGGGGAAGAGGCAGAGAGAGAGGGAGACACAGAATCCAAAGCAGGCTCCAGGCTCTGAGCTGTCAGCACAGAGCCCAATGTGGGGCTCAAACCCATGAACCATGAGATCATGACCTGAGTCAAAGTCAGACGCTCTACCAACTGAGCCACCCAGACGCCTCTGGGTAAATATATTTTTTTTTAATGTAAAAATAATAACTGGATATTTCTGGGATAAATTTTATTTTTTCATAGCTAATTAATTTATATTACTTTTTGTATTATGTGATGATGCTCAAAGAAATCCAACTTCCTAGGAAGTACAGTATACAGATAAGGAAAAAAAAAAAAGAACATTGTTGTGCCTGAAAGTAGTTCACTGCATCATTGTTTTGAGTTAATTCTAGCAACTGTTCTAATGACCTAGTCCATTTTTCATAAAGAACTAGTTAGCCAAGAGTTTAGGCATACATATCATGAGTTTGCTGAATAGTTACTGAAAATTTATCTCGTACACTGAATTTATCATTTGAGTTCAACAATATTAACTTCAAAAGGTGGCTTCTTAGTAATATTGTGTGTCTTCTAAATCAAAAAATAAATGTATGGAAATAAAAAAATATCAACAGCTTTGGAAATTGTAACCAGTATTTAAATTTTTTTTTCCAAACCAAGACAAAGATTTAGAAACTTGCATGGAGAATAAGAACACAAGAGGTGAGGTGTATTGCAACATTTAGTGGACATAAAGAAAGTTGACATCACAAGAAAAGGATGAGATGAATACATTCTTAACTATTTTGTTAACTATTTCTGATAATTAAAAAAGCATAGAGATTTATGTAATAAATGCTGGTGTGTCCACAACTGAGCCTGTGAAATGTGACAACTGAAACCCCGGGTAAAATAGTCTCTGACTGAACCTTTATACCTTCCTACCAGTCACTAATATTCATTTACTTTTTAAAAACATATATATGAAAGTTTTCTAGAGCAGATCTTCAGACTTAGGTAAAATTACCCTTAAGGATATACATAATGTCTCCTCAGAGCATAGGCACTTTAGATGGAAGCAATTCACTATAACTTCCACAAGACTTTTTTCCTACCGTGATCTTCCTGAGAAGGTACCTACTTTTGAGGTGTTAGGTTGTTCTTTTTTATATGTTTATTTACTTATTTTTGAGAAAGAGAGAAAGGGGGGTGGGCAGAGAGAGACAAAAGAGAGGGAGAGAGAATCCCAAGTAGGCTCCATGGTGTCAGCATAGAGCCCCATGAGGGGCTTGGATTCACAAACTGTGAGATCATGACCTGAGCCAAAATCAAGAGTTGGATGTTTACCCAACTGAGCCACCCAGGTGCCCTGAGGTGTCAGGCTATTCTCCCTTTCCTATCTCTCCTTTCAAAATCACTCTTTTCTCCTTTTACGTAAACCTTTCGGAACAAGTAAGATGATCAATGCTGACAATATCAAGAGATAGTAAAGAGACAGACAAATGGTAACTCTCAAAAACAGCTGATAAATGCAAAATTGTATAGCCACTCTGGAAAATGGCTTGACCATTTCTTAGAACATTAAATGCAAACTTAACATACAACCCGGCAATCCTACTACTATGTATTTATCTTACAGAAATGAAAATCTATGTTCACACAAAAGCGACACAGGACCATTTGTAATAGCTCTGCTTGTAATTGCCCCAAATTAGAAACAACCCAAATGTCCTTGGATATGCACGAATGGATAAACAAATGTGGTATATCCATGCAACTGAAGACTACTCAGCAATGCAAAGGGCTGAATTTATACGGATCTCAAAGACATTATGCTAAATGACAAAAAAATGTCTCAAAAGGTTCCATAGTATCTGAATGCATTATCATAACATTCTGCAAAAACACATATGTGGTGATAAAGAGCAGACCAGTGTTTGCAAGGGCAAAGGGAGGTGTGGGAAGAGAGCCCGAATACAGGCATCAGGGCAGCACAAAGAAGCTTCTGGGTAGAAGAGGCTGATGCAATTATTCTGTTTCCCTCCTGCTGTGGTTTTTAACTGAATCCATGCCTGTGTTAGAGATTCACAGAGCTATACATGCAGAAAAATAAATGTTTCTGTATTTAAAGCAAAATAAAACAAATGAAACCCTGTGTATCCATTCCTAATCTTGTCATGGGACATTGCTCCAAAATATAAGAGTTCCCTGAGTACCAAAGGACAGTTTAAAACATGAAGAAATGACACTAATGACTATAGAACATAACTGATGCAGGGTATATGTGGCTCATACCGCTTTTCACAAGATTTTAAGAGGATCTTATCCTATTGTTGGCTAATTTACGTTCAAAAAAATTTTGGAATAGACCTACATGTGCTTTTTGATATGTAACAGTTCATGCGATTAAGAGCTACAAGGAACTTTCTTACATTCTCCTCTACGTATTTATATGAACAAAGCTTCTCAGCTCTTTATTATAAAGATGAAAGAAACCCATGTAGGAATAGAACTGCTGCTAAACCCTGACTCAGTCAGAACACTGGTTTTTGTTTGCCGATGTCTTGTGATATCTAGCTGAAAGTTTCTTTATTTCTTTAATCTTGCATATCTATTTTCTTGCTTATTTTCTCAGTCTTTTTGTTTATATAGATTTAAAAGTAAAGAAGATTTAAAAAAAAAAAGTAAGGAAGATAAAAAAAAGTATAGGAGGGTCAGAGGCTTTGTGTATGTTCATGGAGATTGGCAGTTTTTTTTGGTCTAATGAGTTGGGTTGGTCTGCCCCCAAAATAGATATGTTGGGAGTCCTGACACCCAGCACCTCACAATGTGAGCTTACTTGGAGATACGCTCTTTATAAAGGCAATAAAATTAAAATGGGGTCATTAGGGCAAGCCCTAATCCGATATGACTATTTTCCTCACAAACAGGGCAGATACAGACACAGAGACATGCGGGGAGAAGACGGCCATCTCTAAGCCGAGGAGGGAGGTCTGGAAGATTCTTCTCTCACAGCCCACAGAAGGAACCAACTCGGCCAACACCTTCAATTCAGACTTCTAGACTCCAGAAATATGAGACACTAAATTTCCGTTGTTTAAGCAACCCAGTTTGTGGGACTTTATTACTGCGGTGTGAGAAAACAGTTCAAGTGGGAAGCCTTGCGTGTCGGTATCTACACTGTTCTGGTCGGTTGGGTTCTACAAAATACCTACAAAACCCTGCTGGGAACTCATGGGCCTGGCTGCAAGCGTTCTGAGAGCTGACTTAGAGAACAATGCTGGATTCTTAACACGGAGTGTGTTCTCCCAGTAAGATTTTAACTAACAACTTAGCCTGGCATTGCCCAGGCCAGAGACTCTGTTACAACTTCAGGATGTGAACCTCCCGCCTGCTGCCAGGAAGGAAGGAAGGCCTTTGGAGCTTCTAACTGTTTATCATACCGATGTCAACAAATTTCTCTACATTTATCCCCAAATTTACCCCAATTACTAGATACCTGATGCTACAAATTCCTGAGGCTTTTGGGGGTGTGGGGGGCAGGGCTCTGTTGTATAAATAAGGTCATTTCTTGGCTTTCCCTTCAGCCAGCTTAGGATCCAGCCTTTCTAGGGGCTGCGAATTCCATTATCACAAGTGTAATGCTTCCTGGCTTCCAAAATGTTAATGCTGTGGTTCTGTTCCCATTTTCCTTCTCCTGGTGGGTCTGTGCCTTCTTTTAAAATCCATCTTGAATTAGGAGTCTCAAGGTTCATTATTTGTATGACTTCAGCAATATATGATATAAGACACTTGATATCTTTTGGTATATGTTTTGAGTCAGGAGCTATTTTTAGGATGACTTCTCAGGCACACGGCCAGAAAAGGCATGTTGTAACTATAACACTTGCTTATGTTGGTCAGAAGACATTAAATCATCTCGGAGCTAGGATCTGTTCTTTTTTAAGCACTAGTTTAGCAGGGCTTGCACTTGGGTGTGCTTATTTTACTCTAGCCCAGGTTGAATTGTTGCATTGTAATACATCACAGCCACCTGGAGTTATACCGATGTTATGGGATGATTTATGCTTAATCACTAGCACTAGGTGCAAAGTGAGTCTTGAAATGTGACTTCTCTCTCAGGCTCCATCATTTACAGCTGTGTGCTCATGTTCACCAGCATAACTAAAGTCTCAGTTTCTCCTTCCATAAGATATGTAAGCCCAGAGAAAACACTCTATAATTCTGAATCTTTCATGGAAACAATGGCCACATTTCTTCATGTCCAAGGCATGGAATGGGTTGGTCCTATAGTAATTCTATATTTAACTTACTGAAGATCTGAAAAACTGGGTTTTTTTTGCACATTAGCTGCACTATTTTCCATTTCTACATTCCTACCATTTTACATTCCATACCAGTTAGTATTTGCCTTATATGCTTACATGCTCTGATATTGGGTGCACTAAGACTTACAATTATTATATCTTCTTGATGAGTTGATCCATTTATCATTATATAATTAAATTTGTTTCTTGGAGACCGTTTTTGGCTTCACATCTATTTTGTCTGACATAAGTACATCTACCTCTGTCTCTTTGGGTTATCATTTGCTTGAAATATTTTTCCATCCCTTCACCCCTAGCCTACGTATGTCCTTAAAGTCAAATTTAGGCTCTTGTAGGTAGCATACCACTGGATCTTGTTTTTTTTTTTATTATTACTATTATTTTTCAGTCAACCATTCTATCTTTTGATTACACAATTTAATACATTTATATTTACAGTAATTATTGATAGGTAAGGATTTGCTATTGTTATTTTGTGGTTTTCTGACTGTTTTATAGATTTCTTTTCCTTGCTCTCCCTCTTGATGTCTTCCTTTGTGATATAATGGCTTATTGTGGTGGTACGCTTTGTGGGTCTACTACAGATTTTTCTTTTGAGCACCATGATGCTTCCATAAAATATCTTACACTCAAAACATCCTATTTTAAGCTCATAATGTAATTTTAGTAGCATACAGAAGCTTTGTACCTTTACTTCTCCCTCTTCCCTCACTTTTTAGGTTGTTATTATTACAATTTACATCTTATTTATCTTATGTAGCCAATAACAAATTATTATACTTATGGTTATTTTTAATATTTTGTTTTAACTTTTAAACCAGAGTTGTAAGTGATTTATGCACCACCATTACAATATCAGAGAATCTGACTCTTACTATGTATTTCCCTTAACAGTGAGTTTTACACATTTATGTGTTTTTATAATATTAAGTAGCAACTTCTTTCAGCTTGAAGAACGCTCTTTAACAAAATTTTGTAAGTCAAGTCTTATGGTGGTGAACTTTCTTAGCTTATGTTTGTTCAAGATCTTTATGTCTACTTATTTCTGAAGCACAGTTCTGGTCAAGTATAGTATTCTTGGTTGACAGGGTTTTTTTGTTTTTGTTTTTGTTTTTTACAATATTTTAAATACTCCATTCTTCTCTCTCCTGGCCTGCAAAGAGAAATCCACTGCAGTGGAGAAATGCACTGATAGTCTTATGGGGGTTCCCTTGCAAGTGACAAGAGATTCCTGCTGTTTTCAAGTGCCTCACTTTGTCTTTGACTTTGACAATTTAGTTATGTGTTCTGCTGTACTGAATCCTTTTGCTTCATTATGTCTCTTCGTTCCCATGGTTTCTTTTACATAAGCAAAACCAAAAAAAAAAACAAAAAAACAAAAAAAAGTTCTCTGCTCAAAATCCTGAATTTTCTTACATATTACCCTGAGTAAAAGCCATGGCTCTTACAACAGCTTATAGGACCATATGTGATCTGACACAGCTTCTTTGACCTCTCTCCCTACCACTTTCTTTGTCCACTAGGCTCCAGACACACTTGCCTCCTTGACTTTCCCTAAATGCTCCAGCCCACTTCCTGTCTCTAGAGGGCTCTTCTTCAGATATTCACATGATTTGCTGCTGTGGTTCCTTCATAACTTAACATGGGTATCACCTTATCATAAAGAACTTTACTGGCCAGTTTATGTCAAATAGCACTCCCTTCACCTTCTGTTTGCTGCTTTATTCTTCTCCATACTACTTATTATTTTAGAGGATATTTGTTTGTCATCCATCACGTCCTTGAGACTAACCAGTTCATGAGAGTAATGCATAAGATATAGATATAGATATAGATATAGATATAGATATAGATATAGATGGAATTTTATGGATAATTAATATGGAAATAGAATATTTTGGAAAGAAAATGATAGGTTTGGCTTTGATCATATTGAATTAGACTTGAGGATTGTGTATTTTTTTTTTCCTAGAGCTCAGAAGACCAGCTGCATACAGATTAGAAGACATTAACACAGGTCACAGTGAAGCCATAAACGTGGGCATAAAGTACATAATTTGTCATTGATAAAACCATTGGCACAAAGTTAAACAATTATCGATGTTGGCACTGACCCTAAGCAGGATGACTCCTCTTGTGGACATTTTCAATTAACTTGGCCATTGAGAGCATAGAGGTTATAGGACCCATAGTCAAGAGCTCTTGGGGTCATTTAGCTTGAACTTCACACAATGCATATATTGTTAAAGTCTAGTATCAGTGACAACACATAGAAATTCAGAATTTCCCCAAATGCTAAACAAGTGCAGTGTTGTTCCACTTTCCAAATAAGAAAAAAAAGAAAACAAAAGAAAAGAGATTTTTTTAAAAAGAAGAATTGGATCCTACATTGAGATTTGGATCTGTGCAATTGTAACAGTAGATTGCTGGGTAGATTCCTTCCTGTTGTCCCAGAATTAGTGAATCATGTCCAAAGATGAACGCAAGAAGGCATGATTACTACTACACTCTAAAAGGACTCAACACTGGAAGGTCCAGGTGGCTCCCTAGGACTCATACACACACAGTCAAAAATAATCTGCATCCTCAGCCATTTTTCCTTCAATATCTTTTAGCAAAAGTTATAAAGTGGGAGGAGACTCAAGGATATACATGGAATGGTGGGTCACCAGCATAGGGAAGTGAGTCCCGAGGTCCTTCTCTCTTTTTCTGTGTGGTAGTAGGATAGGAATATGCTTTTGTCATCTTTTACAGCCAAGTAAGAAGGCTTAAAAGACTGGCATCTCATTTTTGATTGTTCATCCACTTAGGAAGAGACTGTGAGGGGCACCTGGGTGGCTCAGTAGGTTATGCGTTGGATTTGGTTCAGTTCATGATCTCGCAGTTCATGAGTTTGAGCCCTGTGTCAGGCTCTATGCTGACAGCTCAGAGGCTGGAGCCTGCTTCGGATTCTGTGCGTGTGTGTGTGTGTGTGTGTGTGTGTGTGTGTGTGTGTGTGTCTGCCCCTCCCCCACTCATGCTCTGTCTCTCAAAAATAAATAAACATTAAAAAAAAAAAAAGAAGAGACTTTGGATTTGCCCTCTGTCCTCTTGAATAGAGGAAAGGCAGAGGGTGAGGATAAATGCTTGAGCAAAGAAAGGAGGACCCAGGAGAATAATAGAATAATCTGCAATCCTACAAGTTTTGAGTAGTCGGGCTGAGAGATTTTCTATGGCTTAGAAAGACATAGAAGAAAGAAGACAGTCTCACACTGTCGTGAACAGTCCTATATTTAGACAAAACCTGGGCAAATAGGGTTTCCCAGAAGTATGTGACTGTGGAATACCTAGCTAGAAAAGGCAGCTAATGTGGTATCAATTAATATCAAAAGTGAAGAGTTTTCCCAAGAGCTCATGACAGAACCAGCCCATGAGATACCAGGAGATTGTTCACAAGCCCCAGGAAATGCTCAAGCTCTGAATATCTGTGACACAGGCCAAAGACATGACCACAGTCTGAATACCTACAAAAGAGGCCCTAAGATATGCCTAGAGGCTACATGCCCGTGTCATGAGCAATCTAAAAAGACAACAGTGGCATTTGCTAATAAAAAGATACTTGATGCTTTTATCCAATCTTCCCCTTTCAGTCCAACAACAGGAAAGAGAGGGACACAGAAAAGAGAAAGAAGAGAAGTAAAGAACAGTCTACTCATCCATCCACCCCCAGTTGTCAGCTAAAATCTGACTGGCAGCAGTGGAAGGGGAAGGGGGAGTGTTAATTGGATATGAAATTAAGAAGTCAAGTAAATAGGACATTTTTAATTCCTGAAAGAGATTGAAAAGCCATGGGAGTTGGTGGAGATCACTTAGGGTCAATAGTGTAGATCTTTCCAGCCATAGTCAAAAACAGTGAGGGGGGAACATTAAAACATTCTGTTTTTGTATCTGGTTATACAGGTTTTACAAATATTGCATTATTGTGGATTGTTTTAAATGTTTATTTTTGAGAGAGCGAGAGAGCATAGGGGAGGGGAGGGGGGGGGCGGGGACAGAGGATCCGAAGCAGTGCTGACAGCAGACAGCCTGATGCGGGGCTCGAACCCACGAACTGTGAGATCACGACCTGAGCCCAAGTTGGATGCTTAACTGAGTGAGGCTCAGAACACTGTCGCCCCTCGTGTGGATTTTTAAAAACATTTTTGGGACTCTTCATTCCTTCCTGAGAAACAGTTTCATTTGGTACCATTTTCCTTCAATCTGAAAAACTTTCTTTAAAAGTTCGTGGAGTGCAGATCTTCTAGTAACAAATACCTATAATTTTCTTTTATAGGAAAGTGTCTCTATTTTTGTTTTCATCTAAGGATGATATTCTACTAGCTTCAGGACTCCATTATTTTGAGGATAAATCAGAGATCATTTGAGTCAATGTTTCCCTTTATGCAGTTTTTGTTTTTCTCTGGGTCCTTTCAATATTTTCTATGTTTGTTCTTTAGCGGTAGACTGGGATTGCCTAGGTATATATTTTTTGCATTTATCCAGCTGCAGCTTTGCTGAACTTCTTGAATGTTCAAATTTATGTCTGTCAACTTGCTAGTACCTATCCTACCAATACCCTTCCCTGTTGAGCATTACCCAGTATTGAGTTTTAGATATTTATTTTTGGGGGTATCCTTGAAAGTATCTGTCAGAGCACTGGACCAATAGAAACTATCTGGCCATTTCCTACATAAAGACACCTCACTGATATTTTGCATGCTGTCAATATCGTAGCATAATATGCTACCCCAAGAAACAAATATTCAGAACTCAACACCGGACCATGCTGGATAAGGAAGTATATTGGTATTGGGCCTAATAAAAATTACTTCAAAGCTCTCTTTTCAAAATAATTATAACTATAATAATAACTAACCATTATTAGATACTTTAATCTTTCAGGTAGTATTCTCAATGCTTTAAATGTATCAATTTATTGAATCAATTAAAAAAAATCACAACTAGATATATCCTATTGTTGACTCAACTTTAGAGATGAGACCACCAAAGTGTGGAGAGCCCAGGCCCGAGACCACCGGACAGCAGACCAGTCAGGAGTGGTACTCAGGTCGTCTAGCTTCACCTAGGGGGTCTGTATCTAACCATCAGCTTACCTTGCCCTGGCATCTTCTTAGCAGCTGATTTAACATCTAACTTCAGTAAAAGGAAGTTCAGTTCACATGGTTTCCAGCACAGTTTGGCAATGTGAAGGATTTCCCCTCTGAAAACATGAGAACTCTCTAATCCGAGACACGAAGAACTGGGGAAATACAGGCTCTGTGCATGTGTATATTTTCTTAAAGGAATGAGATAAAGGGCTTGTCAAGAGTTAAAAGGAAAATCAGAGAGGACTTATTTTAGGGATCACCTCCATCATCATGATCTTACTTTGCACAAACGTTCGTCCACTGATTTACCCCCACCCCAAGCCAAAAGGAGAACTTCTTGAACCTCAAAAGATATTATTTTAAAGGAGCTATTACAGAACACTGTGTCCCTAGTGTGGAAAGCCAGTGACTGTGATTTTAAAAGTCAAGGTCATTTTGGTGACTGATTTTGAAACCCACGTGGTGGTGAGGGTAAAGGAACACGTAAGTAGAACTCTAACAAAACAGAAACACCATCTCGTGAACTATGTTTTAAAAATAAGAAGTTCAGTCAAGAAGAAAACATAATTAGGGGCGCCTGGGTGGCGCAGTCAGTTAAGCGTCCGACTTCAGCCAGGTCACGATCTCGCGGTCTGTGAGTTCGAGCCCCGCGTCAGGCTCTGGGCTGATGGCTCAGAGCCTGGAGCCTGTTTCCGATTCTGTGTCTCCCTCTCTCTCTGCCCCTCCCCCATTCATGCTCTGTCTCTCTCTGTCCCCAAAAAAATAAATAAAAGTTGAAAAAAAAAAGCTTTAAAAAAAAAGAAGAAAACATAATTATAAGGGCTCTGATTCTGCTTGATATTCAACCATTCCCAACCTGAGACTTAATGGCAAAACAGTTCATAGAGAAAAGGCCTTTATCATTATTAAAAGAATGGAAAACACAAGTCATGTACCTACTCCAATTTCTCCAAAGATGAATAGCCACTGATGAAAGGTGAATATACACCTTAAATAATAATAAAAAAAATAATAATAATAGTAATAATAAATGGTAGCCTGCTTTGCTCTAGTCTGAAATACTTGGAGATTTATATTCATAGATATTTGGGAGAGGGCTTATGTTAGAAGCACAGAGGTAGGAAGGAGCTTCAACATCACTCTATTTGATTTTAGCGATGAGGAAATCTCGACCAAAGTCACACTAAGCATTAATTAATCCACTCAACAAAGATTGGTGAAGCTTCAATTCTGTGACAGACACATAAGCATATATGCTAGACTATGAATACATGGAAAAAGTAAAAGATGAACTCATAGAGTAGCACACAGATGGGCTGAGGATTCAGATCTGTGGGTAATTCAAACCAAGCGCTTTCTCCAGAAGGAAAGTGGCTATGCTAGATGAATAGGTGGTATCATCTGAAGAATGACAAAATTTAATTACATTTGGTTATGAGAAAAAGGGAATTTCAAAATCCAAAGCTTTCCATGGAATGCTGTCTAGTAGGGCTTGATGTGTTTTTACCGTTTCAGTTAAACTGCAGTATCACCTTTTGAAAGCAATACAGAGAGTTTTTAGTGAATTTTTCTAAGTTTTTCAAATGTCTTCGATTCAGACAGAGCAGTTATCTCCTCCCATAGAACCACGTCTTATTACGTCCATTAATTCTGGAGGCTTGCATTATTCATTTTCAAAAAACTGTTTTAGGTGCTAAATGATGTATTAACAAGCTGGATAATGGCAGATACTCTCTATATTCTACTGCACAGTAAGAACTAGCCTTTTCTGGGGCACCAGGGTGGCTCAGTCAATTGAGCATCTGACTTGGGCTCAGGCCAC
This sequence comes from Herpailurus yagouaroundi, assembly GCF_014898765.1. NCBI lineage: Eukaryota > Metazoa > Chordata > Mammalia > Carnivora > Felidae > Herpailurus > Herpailurus yagouaroundi. Next base: position 3,557,462 of record NW_024412467.1, on the reverse strand, counting down.
GATCTCACAGTTCAGAGGTTCAAGTCCTACATCTGGCTCTGTGCTGACAGCTCAGAGCCTGAAGCCTGCTTCGGATTCTGTGTCTCCCTCTCTTTCTTCCCCTTTCTCTCTCTCTCTCTTGTTCTCTCTCTCTCTCTCTCTCAAAAATAAATAAACATTAAAAAAATTTTAAAAAGAACTAGCCTTTTCTCATACAGCAAGTGAAAGGCACTAATTTGAATTAAATGACCAAATCACACAAGGCAACAGAGGTTAACTTTGCACCACGTGTTTTCCAACACCATTTGGAACTTAACACAAATTCAGAGGACAAACTTCAACCTGGAAATGTTCCCAAACACTCCATTCCCCAAATATTTGCACAAAATTATTAAAATCAAAATAATCATGGATGCTGAACTTTTTAAACATTTATTTTTAATTTATTTCTTATTTTTTAAAATGTATTTTATTTTTCATTTGGGGGGGAGGAGCACCAGGAGAGGGAAAGAGAGAATCTTAAGCAGGCTCCACACTCAGTACAGAACCCAACGTGGGGCTCGAACGCACAACTCTGGGATCACGAACTGAGCAGAAATCGAGTTGGTCACTCAACTGACTGAGCCACCCAGGTGCCCTGCTGAACTTCTTTTGTAATGTAAGAGTATTAATTTATATTTTATTAATGTTTGTTCTATGGAACCTAAGATTTTTGTCGTTAGTCAGTTACAGTTTATGGCCATGACCAAGTAAGAGAGCTAACATTTTGCTCCAAGTTGATAGAATGATGATACTACCACAGAGTGAAGTTTTACTATGGAAAGAAGCTACAGAAAGCCACACTGTCCTCTCTATTCTCTGAGGTCATGAATCTGAGTTTCGTTTCCTTCCATCAGTAACTTAAACCATATTTATTTTACCTCTATCTGTAAAATATAGCGCAACACGCTGTGGAGGATAAATTGATGACTCAAATATAAATATTTCCTTCAAGATATTTAAAGATTAATAGCAGAGATATAAAATATGTGTAAATTAAAATGCAAGTGTACTTGGGGCTCCATTACTGTGTAAACAGCAACAAATCAATAGTAACAACGATGCTCCGAAGCTGCCAAGAGCTATCACTTCCTGAGTACACAATGGGCTCCCTGGGAGCTGATGACAGTTTTCTATCAAGCCAACTATGGGTCAGGGAGAGGGAGTTGTTATCATTTTTTTTTAAAAGAGAACCTTTGTAGAGGAATAAATTTGAGAGAGAAGATAATGAAACGTACTTGACCGTAATGCATTCAGGTAAGTACGAGTGTGTCTTACCTTCCGTGCCAAGCACAGGTAGGTCTTGAGGATAACCGTGGGCCACCTCTGGCATGTGTTTAAGAGAAGCCACCAGTGGTCTCCATTGGAAACCCAGCATATGATGTAAGGAGAACACTCTCTTCACTGACAGTTTCAACCTAAACTGTGTCAATGGTCAAGAGTTATTCTTAGGTCTTGGTTCAGAAATTCCTAGGATTCCTTCCTTGGAAGAAAAAGCCCTGATTGGATAGAAAAAGTATTCTATCTCTTCAATGGTTTTTTCCTCTACTTGGTGGAATTATTCCTTTTGGTGAGGTAGCAACAGGGGATAGATTCTTGACTGAAAAGAATTCCAGGATACCTCGGAGCAAGTCCAATGTGGTCTGCTCTCAGTAGCTTCCTTGAGTTTCAGAAGGACCATCATCTTCACTTCCGCAAAGAAGGAAAAACAACAACAACACACATCTCTTGGCATTACAGAAAATGACCAGGGTAAAGATATAGTCCAAATGTTTCACCAGACTTCTCGGTCTCTCATTCTTACTCTAAACATTCCCTTCGGAATCAGGTCTCTGGAAAGCCCTCCGGACCAGATTGGAAACAGAACTAGGAATTCATTAATTACGTTCTCTCTTCTCTGATTCTACAAGCATTCATGAGACAGCATTTCCCTGAGAAGGTGACCTTTCAGTCGACTTTTGAAGAATGTGCAAAAGGCAGCTGGATTTTGTAATGAAGAATTTCTTACAGAAGACAGTCATGTGCAAAGATATGATTAGTTTACAAGATAATCTGATATGTCTTGAACTATAGCAATGTTGTGGGGAGAGAGGGGTGTCAATTAGCATCACCAAGCCATGATTGGTCTTACCTGCTATGTCAGAGGGGGGACTTTCTCCTGGAAGTTACAGACTGATGGAAGGGTATTAACCAGAAGGCATGAACAATCTTCCATTTTATTTTTTATTTTTTTTTTCAACGTTTATTTATTTTTGGGACAGAGAGAGAGCATGAACGGGGGAGGGGCAGAGAGAGAGGGAGACACAGAATCGGAAACAGGCTCCAGGCTCTGAGCCATCAGCCCAGAGCCTGACGCGGGGCTCGAACTCACGGACCGCGAGATCGTGACCTGGCTGAAGTCGGACGCTTAACCGACTGCGCCACCCAGGCGCCCCACAATCTTCCATTTTAGAAAGAATACTTCCAGATAAGCCTGAACAGTACTTGGTGCTCAATGAGTAATTTTTGAATAAATTAATGAACAATGAGAGCTATAATGAATCCAATAAATAGATTTTTTTTTAAAAAGACAATTCTAGGGGCGCCTGGGTGGCGCAGTCGGTTAAGCGTCCGACTTCAGCCAGGTCACGATCTCGCGGTCCTGGAGTTCGAGCCCCGCGTCAGGCTCTGGGCTGATGGCTCGGAGCCTGGAGCCTCTTTCCGATTCTGTGTCTCCCTCTCTCTCTGCCCCTCCCCCGTTCATGCTCTGTCTCTCTCTGTCCCAAAAATAAATAAAAAACGTTGAAAAAATAAAAAATAAAAAAATAATAAAATAGAAAAACATCAGGGTGCCTGGGTGGCTCAGTCAGTTGAGTGTCTGACTTCACCTCAGGTCATGATCTCATGGTTCCTGGGTTCAAGCCCCACATTGGGTTCTGTGCTGACAGCTCAGAGCCTGGAGCCTGCGTCGGATTCTGTGTCTCCCTCTCTCTCTGCCCCCCCCTGCTCTCTCTCTCTCTCAAAAATAAACATTAATAAAAAAATTAAAATAGAAAAATGAAGCTCAGCTTGAAAGTATGCCGTGTGATAAGAGAAAAAAGAAAGAAGGAGATATTGGGCTTCTTGTTTAGGGCTATCCAATGGCCCTCATCCACATGGGCAGGGTTCTATTTTGGATATGCAAATGATGATGCTCTCTATCTATAATTAGCAGTTATTGAAGCTCCAGGGTGGTAGTGAAACTGTGGGACCTATTTAATTTAGCCTAGATAGCCCTCCTACAACTTCTTGGATGGATGTAAACCATTTAAACCATGTCCTCAAAATTTCTAGCGAAATTGGCATATTGTCCCAGCAAAAACAGCTGCTTTGATTCAAATAGTTCATATAAAAGCAGGAACACAAACTTCGTAATAGCACCAAAAATTTTAAAAAGCCACAACAACCCACAAATGGTAAACAGGATTCTTTGTCTATTTTTAACATTTGTTTTAATATCAAGAGCAACACATTTTTGAAACAAATAATATTCACTTTTTCCTGAGTTGTTTTCAAATGCAAATCTCTAAAAACACTCTGAGGCAAGCCTTTGGAATCTTTCAACTTAATAAACTCCAGCTGCCTTTAAAAAAAAAAAAAAGTGATTTAATCTTACACTATTTGCCTGAAACTCTTCTGATTTTAAAGGTAACTGAATTGGTCCAGAGTTATATTACAAAAGAAAAACTGTAAGAGGATTTTGGGAAAGGGAGATGAAATGCTTAAAGTTATTTTTTAGTTCATTTGGAGGACACCCACATAGACCCAAACTGTCACAGCATTGAACTCCCAACAAGTAATCTCACAAGATATTTGCAAACCTGAAAAAGAAATCCCTACTGAAACCCATTTTGAGTTTTAGAAGAGATGAGAAAGGAATAGGTTTAGTTATCTATCAAACTATTTTTCTTTTTTATTTATTTATTTTTTTTAATTTTTTTTTCAACGTTTATTTATTTTTGGGACAGAGAGAGACAGAGCATGAATGGGGGAGGGGCAGAGAGAGAGGGAGACACAGAATCGGAAACAGGCTCCAGGCTCCGAGCCATCAGCCCAGAGCCCGACGCGGGGCTCGAACTCACGGACCGCGAGATCGTGACCTGGCTGAAGTCGGACGCTTAACCGACTGCGCCACCCAGGCGCCCCTAAACTATTTTTCTTGAACATCTTACCTGGAGATATCAAATGTTGTATTCCTATATTCTACGTGGCAAGGCTTTACCTGTTGGAGTATAGAAGATGCTGATATCAAGAAACACTTGGTTAGACAGAAGTCTATGATCCACTGATAGATGACCAGGACCTTCCATCATCTTACCGGAATACTGTTTTAATATTTTGCACTCTTAAATAACTTTAATTTGAAATAACTGTAGAATTACACAAAACTTGCAAAAATAACTTAGTACAAGAAGATCCTGTATAGCCCATAACCTGTTTCACCTAATGTTAGCATCTTATATAACCACAGTACAATTATCAAGAAAAGGAAATTAACATTAATCCAACATTCACTAAATGACAAGTCTTATTCAAATTTCACTAAATTCTCCACTAAATCTTTTTACTGTTCTAGTATCTTATATTGCATTTAGTAATAAATGCCAGTAAAATATACAGACATTTTGTATCCCTTGATATGATGCACTACAAAAGACACAATATCATTTTTGTGGTATTTTTGGACAAAAATGCATAAAATCAAACCAATCATAAGAAAATATATCTAACCCAAACTGAGGAACATTTGAAAAAATAACCTAGTGCTCTTCAAAAGCCCTAAGGTCATGAAATACTGAGAAGTTGTGCTAAACTAAATTGAGAAAGAGAAGGCATCCTTAGCATAACAAAACCACTGGAGAGGGATGCAGGGTGGGGGCTCCTTGCAAGATCACACTGAGGTTTATAAGAAGTTGGAAGAATCAGTGATCAGCAAGGGTTCCATCTCTTATAGAACCCAGAGAGGGTGCTGGTGACAGAAGGCTTAGGCCTCCTAAAATCCATTTCCTGTCCAGAGCTGCCGACACAACCATGTCAGTTGAGTGTATGTGTGGGTTGAAGGAGACAGAGCCCATGGGTTGCAATTGTGTGTGGAAGAAAATATAATGGCCACAGCTACCACTAATTCTTGTGCTGGAAGTCTGAAGTGGAAAAGGAATGCATGAGCAGTGAGTCTCAGGATCCGATATTCTGTTTGTTCAAAATGATGTAAATTAGATGCACTGGGTCTGGGCAGAATAAAAGTCAAAAACAGAGAGGTTGGGGAAGAAAAGGCAGAATGCACAGGAACCAGAGGTCTGGGTAGGAAGAGTCTAAGATACCAGAGAAAACTGCATTGGCATGCATATAGTTCTATTGAAGATATGTGTGCCCCCCTGTCTCTCGTGTTCCCTAGTAAAGAATCACCCTACAGGCGCCTATGTAGCTCAGTCGGTTCAGCATCCCACTCTTGGTTTCAGCTCAGGTCGGGATCCCAGGGTGCTGGGATCCAGCCTGCATCGGGTTCTGTGCTGAGCATGAAGCCTGCTTGAGATTCTCTCTCTCTCTCTCTCTCTCTCTCTCTCTCTCTCTCTCTCCCCCCCCCACTTCCCTTTCTCCCTCATCTGTGCTCTCTAGAATAGAACAAAATAGAATAGAATAGAATAGAATAGAATAGAATAGAATAGAATAGAATAGAACAAAACAGAATAGAATAGAATAGAATAGAATAGAATAGAATAGAATAGAACAGAATAGAATAGAACAGAATAAAAAATAAGGATCACCCAGGATCCTTCCTAAATCTGCATTTTTCTTGACACCATCTTCAGAACAAACTTTGAGATGGACTGACATAAAACTAAAGACTTAGGGGTAGATTTGGGGGCAGGTCTTAAAAATCTCAGGTTATTTTAGACACAATTTTGCATGTGGCAGATTGCCCAGGGTTTGATTTAGAGCATCCCTAGATTTCCAGTGAACCAAAATACAAAGGAAAAGTCATGTGAATAATCCCTTGATTGGAAAAGGAACACGAGGTGCTAGAATAACTCCTGTGTTTTTGTCGGTAACAGTAAACAAGTCACAATGTGACCACAACCATGCACCAATGGCCGCGTCACCTAACTCTCATAAAAGCCTCTAAGTTATGACTACCTGCACTGCAGATGGAAAGACTGAGGCCACAAGAGGTTCAGTTCACTCCTGAATGATAAAGCTAATACGAGGTCAAGCCAGAATTAGCATCCAGGTCTATAAGATTCCTAGGCCACGGACTTTTAAATTATGTTAAGCTATTCATTGCAACCTAATATTTTACTGCAAATCTACTTAATTTTTTAAAAACCCACTTAATACTTTTTTAGTAATTCTGGTAAATTGGGAGAAATTGTCTATTTGCCTGGTAGCTGTGAATAAAACAAATGTATTTCAGCAGTCAGTCTGGAAGGAAATTAACCAGTTTTCATTAATACACATTTCCCAGCTTCCTCATCTGAAATGATGATAAAATCTTTTGCTACCCCAATTTTTCTGCTGGACAATGATGTGACTACTTGAGATTGGCTACTAATCTGCTTGGGGTCAGGCTGATAATAGCCAGAGCTGCTGAAGCTCTAGGCATTTTTTTTTTTTTTTTTTTTTTGCCTGGAAGTATTGTGTTCCTGAATTCAAATATATCATCTTACTGCATCATGATAAAGTTTTATTTATAGCAAGTTGCCTTAAAATTAACACTATAATATAAAAATAATCTAAATTTGGAAAAGAAAAAGAAAATGGTAGATACAAGGACAAAGAAAAACTAGGATAAGAGATTTACAGTCATTTCTTATTCTTAAAACAAACCAGTATTTATTTACTTATTCTAATACAGCGCTAGATTCATGAGTACCTTTTTATAAGTAATAAGCTTATTTTTTAAGAGTAGTTTTAGGTTCACAGCAAAATTGAGCAGAGGCATAGATATTTCTCATGTATCTCCTTCCCCCACACATGCACAATGTCCCCAAATATCAACATCCTGCACCAGAATGGTACATCCATCAGTGAGCCTACATTAATGCATCATTATCACCTAAAGCCCATAGTTTTCTTAGGGCTCACTCTTCACTCTTCATACTTCACATTGCACATTTTTTAATTTACTCTCTCACTCCATGAGTTTGAACAAATGTATAATGGCATGTATCCGCCACTGTAGAAAAGTGCAGAGTAGTCTCACTGTCCTAAAAGCCCTCTGTGCTATACGGATTCTTCTCTTCCCCCGTTTACTCCACTAAGAGTCACTAATCTTTTTCCCATCTCCATAGGTTTGCCTTTTCCCGAACATCAACTAGTGAGGGTCATGCAGTGTGTAGCCTTTTCATATCGGCTTCTTTCACTCGGCAAGATGCATTTCACGTTTCTTCCACGTCTTCTCAAGGCTTGATCACTCATTTCTTTTTAGCATGGAATCCTATATCCCATTGCCTGGATGTACCACAGTTTGTTTATCCACTTACCTACTGAAAGGCACGGTGGTTGCCTCCAAGTTTTGGCAATTATAAATAAAGCCGCTTTAAACATCTCTGCACAGGATTTTGTACAGACGTAAATTTTCAATTCGTTTGGGCAAATACCAAGGAGGGCTATTCCTAGATCACATTGCTAAGAGTGTGTTTGGTTTTGTAAGAAGTTGCTAAACTGTCTTCCAAAGCGGCTGTACCACCCATGATCAGATTTTCAAAGATCCAAAAGCTCTCTATGAAAATTATTTTCCCATTCTTAAGATAATTGAAAAATGCACTATAAGTTTACAGGTGGCTTCATTTAAAACCTGTGAGTTTACAACATACAAACACCCACTCCACTCAAAACCAACCGGATCAGAATCTCTGAAGCGTGACATCTGGGCACTGAAATATATCGTAGAAATTACCTAATTCTACTAGGTGCATGGGTGTGAGAATATTTGACGTTGATTATCCGGGCGACCCCCTAAAAATCCCCCACCATCACGTGGGTTCAGTGCTGCTGTCGCACTTGTACCTGTATTTATGACAAACCATCTAGTAACATGATGATATTTCACTTTTCATGGGTTGGTAAGTACAACTGGGTGTCATCAGGCTGCTGTGTTCTATTATCAAAATGACATTTGTACAAGGGCAGCTATTTACTCCTGTGGAATTACTTGTCCGGTTGTGGAAACAACCTTCTTTGTGCTGGTAGTTCACAACTAAAACATATTCTCACAGAAACAACACTGTGGCTTAACAGACAACACGTGGGGGGAAAAATTAGACTTGGAATCAAAAGAACAGCAGGAAGGGCATATATTGTTCATTAATTGTTTCTGGCGTCTGAGAAAGGAACAGAGGAAGACTGAATATGAGAACGAAGAAAATCTGGCAAGGGAAACTAAATGACCTTTGAACGTGTTGCATCGAAAGTATCCCACGGTATATGTAAGTGGTAGAATTGAACCCTTGACCATCACATGGTCTTGCCGACACCTCCCTCTAAAAGATGCTGTTTGCTCGCAGCTGGCACTATCTAATCTGAATATGCTAATGAGTCATCATCTGCTAGCCGTAAGCCCGACAGGGCTACAATGAAGACAGCGCTGGGATATGAAAGCGGTTCTGTCCTGAGACACTGGAGTTCTCCGATGACTGCCTTTAACTGGACAACTCCCCGGTGGCCTTGACAAGCCTTCCTTAGGCTGCTTCCCCTCGTCTAGAGCACTCCCAGTCAACTTTCCTTCTGTCCATCCTCTACAAAGGCTCAGCCTTCATTCAGAATTCCTGTTTCTTCCCCCATTCTTTCTCATCTGGTGTTTCTCTTAATAGAATTCCCACATGTTCCTCTTGGCCTGCGCTTCTCAGAGGACCCAGGCTAACATATGGATCACCCAAACATTATACGCTTTGTGGCTGAAAACGAGATTTCTTTAGCAAGCGTCATTTATCATATTGAGTTTATGATCATTTTAGTATTGAGTTGTTGATTTTCTTTGTTTATATGTAACATTTTAAAAAACCACCCATGTCACTACTAAGAATAACGAAGACTTATTTTTCCTTTAAAACTGGTGTGTATGTCATTCGACTCTGCAAAGCTTCCTTAAATAAACACGAACTTGCTACAATTCTCTGTAACTGAGGGGGTGGACGGAGTCATTTCCAGAAGGTCGGTTTTATCACACTGACTCCAAGTCAATCGTTTTTCACTTCAGCTCCCTGACCTCCAGAGGATAAGCCAGGCTCCATGCTGACTTCCCTCTCCAAACGCAGTTCCCACTTGGGCATGCCCACTCCTGCTATGAATCTAAACCGCCGTCAACTGCTAATGTGTGTTTTACTAAATGAATCAACTCCACCCAGCCTTGCTCATTTACCACAACCCAGTTTTTAAACACTGCTCAGATTCCTGCTTCAACCATTTGTGCCCATGTTGGCTGGCTTCTCCAACAATTTAGGAAAAGTCTAGAGGCCAATAAACAAGTAAACTTGGACAGCCACAAACCACACTGCCCCAAGTCTAAACTACTGAGTTTGCTTATTTAGTATACCTCAAGCTGGGGCAAATCCATTGCCAGGCTTAGCTGGAGGCCAATGAACCTCTTGAGAACGCCTGGCATGCACCACTTAACGTCTGTTAAAAAAAAAACAAAAAAACACCGTCTCGCCTATTCAGGGATCCTGCCGTGAACGTAAAGCAATGATTACTTTATTGCTCCGTAGCGTTATTATCATTTGCTACCATACTTAAAAGTTCTTCACTACCTTTGGGATCTAACCCACTTTTCATTTTCTAGGACAACTGGAGGTAGGGAGATGAAAAGGAGGAAGCATTCAAGATTTTGGGCATTGCCACCCTTGTTGCTTTTAAAGCGAGGTTTCCGACAAATAAGGGAACAGAAGCAGGAATGCAGGCACAGCACGGTCTTCTCCATCACTGGGTAACTGAGCGGTGTGGCATGTGCTATGAGGGGCGGAGGCTCTGTCAACCTTTACATGCTACAGAATCACCTGGAGAGCAAGAGGGCGAAATCTGGCATAACTGTGCAGTATTACAGGCAGGCAGACTGGCATGGACTTCACCCACATCCCAGACCAATTGAACGAGACTCTCTGGGGGCAATACCTAAGAAGCATCAGTCACTCCAGGGGGCTCCAATTTCCATCATATTGAAGAGCCGTTACTCTAGGCCCAAAACATTAGCTCTCAAACTTTTATCATGCACCAGCATCATCTAGATCCTTGCCAATACAAAGATCGCTGGGCTTTACCCCCAGTTTCTGATTATATAGTCTAGGTAGAGAATTTGCATTCCCACAAGTGCCCAGGATATGTTGATACGGCTGCTGGCCCAGGGACTCTGAGACCCAATACTCTAGGAAACTCCAGGCTTTCCAGAAGGGCCACCTAAGCACACTTCTGCTTACATTTTATTGGCAATGACTATGTCACCTGAACATCGCCAGCCACCAGAACCAGCATATCGAATATTTTCACTGAGCATAGTACTGCTCCAAACAAAGTCAGTCCCTTAAGATAAGGGGGAAAA
>NW_024412467.1:3494036-3546885 GCF_014898765.1 Herpailurus yagouaroundi | reverse complement strand
TTCTTCAAAGGGAAGAAAAGATTCATACACAGCACTTTAAGCAAATGTCAATTTACATGGGAGCAGGTAAGATAGAGAGGTAAACTCCTAACAGCCAGACTGCCTCTTCCCTTGGCAGACTTCATTCAGAGGGGAATCAGGGAACTGTCTATACCACCAGGGGGACAGAGGATATCCAGCTTCAATCATTCTTCCTCAAATACTACTCCCTTCAGAATTTTTCTTTCCGGTGAAGAGATCTTGCCCAACTCCCGGCTCACACTGTGTCACTTGGGAGTTTTAGAATCATTGCCGGAGATTGGCTGAGTGACTGGGGAGCACGTACCCGCACAAAGTGTGCCAATACCCCCAATTCTGCCCTTGTCTTCTGCACACTGTGTCCATTTGCAATGATTGCAAACCCTTCCCATTTTTGTAATGGTTGAATCTGAAAGGGAAGCAGGCCCCTGAAATGCCTTAGTGCCGAGCAATTTTAAAAGATTTGAAAGCTTTTTCCTTCAAGCCACAAAACATCCTGAAAGCTTATGATCACTTGACTGTATTCCCTCCCACACGGATCTGACCAAGCCCCTATTCCATCAGCCCCCATACACCCTGAAAAATATCTGTATTTAATCATTAAGATGTTCCTACTGCTTCAAACAACTCTATCACTCCTATAAAAGCTAAAATTATTTTCACTTGACAGGGTTCGGGCTTGTGATTTCCTTTGCCAAAGGAATAGGGCCCATCAGTAAAAATTGCATGAAAGTAAAGGTTTGCATCCAAAATGTCTTATTGTATATAAATAAAATGCAAGAACCTCCAATGTATATTGGTCTCCCCTATTTAAAAAGAGAGAGAGAGAGAGAGCTATAGCAGTTGTTACAATCTTGATGACATTACTGCTGTCATTCTCCAGGTGAAGTAGAAGGCTCATTGCTGGAACAGGCACAGAGCCATATACTCAGCCTTGGGTCTGTGACCACCCTGCAACTTCCAAGGCCTACCGTAGGGTGAAATGCTACATCTTTGTTTCTCTGTCTGCTTAAACCTTTGCTCAGAATCGGCTACCTTGTTTCAGACTGCCATCCACTGAGAAGCCTCCTGCAACTGCTCTGGGCTTTTATAGGGTAGTAGGGGCTTTCTAGTAAATGTCATAGTGATCAAGGATTAGCAAATTCTGCATTAGATGGGATTGTTAGATTCTATGACCACACAGAGTTCTTATGTCTACCTTCTCCAAGCATTAATGTTCAGAGTGAAAATTATTTAAAGTATGTTCATATCACCATTCCCTTCCTAACGTCATAAAAGTGAAGTTGCAATGTTTTGTTGTTCACGAATCAGCCTAATTCCTTTCATACACATTGACATATTGGGTCTTTTATTTAATCATTGATAAAGAAAACATCACACTGCCTCAATTAGAATTGGTTGGAGTTAATTCCTCAATAGCCACTCAGCAAGTATTTACTGAGTATCAGCTACACGTAGGCTCTGTGCTATTTGTAGGGGATGCATCAGTGAGCAAAACAGTCATAGTTCCACATTCCCCCAGCTCACATATATCGAATAAATTGACTTATAAAGTGCATTTTTAATCATCTATGCTTCTTAACTGGGCTCTTGCCATCATAAAATGAGTTAGTTTTGGATAGTTTTCTCACTGTGGTGGGGAAAAGTAAGCAACTGAAAAGGATCTTCCTTCAGCCTCTGGAATATATGCTTCTCTACTGAGTCTCTTTTACTTTGGTCTCAATACCTTCCTTCTCTTTTTGTCCTTGGCCCTCAATCCACAAAGGAAGTTAGTAAATCATTTATTTGTGTCTATCTCCCTCCTAGATGAGGAGCTCCATTCTTGAGCACAGAGAAATGACCATTCATGCATGGTTCTTGCCCCTCCCTGACATTCCTCCCCTCCAACACAGCAAATACAGGAGTGGCCATTGCTGCGAGAACTCTTATTGGATGAATGGATGGATGGATGGATGGATGGATGGATGGGGGGTGTGCAGACACCCAGCTGTGCCCAGGGAGAGTGTCTGTGCAGCTGTTACATTATTGAAGGAACTACCACAATTTAGTCCACGTGGCTTCCTCAGAAGTACAGACTTATTTCTTCAGGGTTTGAAGGACTCTGTGAAAGCAGAGTACTCGGGCCCCATGCCACATCACAGGGAAGGGAGATCAACTTTTGCCATGAAGAAAAACTTCAAAGAATCTGGAAGGCATCTCAGAGAATAGCCAGTTCAATCCCATTATTCACAGATAAGAAAAGGAGCCATGAAAGAGGAAATGTTCTACCTGAGGTTATACTGCGGATAAGACACCAAGCAAGGATTAGAACCAAGCAGTCTCTACCTCCAGCCGAGGGCTCTTCTCAGTGCACAGTACGGACCCCTCTTGTAAACAAGATAAAATGAGGCACAACCAAGAATATCTTCAACAACGCAGCATAAACACAAAGGGACAGATGGTTCGCCAGGCCTCCTGGATGCCAGCCAAAGGTCTGGGCAGAAGGACGGGGCACCTTGAATTTATATTTGCTTAAGAGGCTACAAACTGTTTACCCAGAACGTGTGGGAGATGCTGTATCTTTCCGTCTGCCTTGGCTCTGCAGCTGGGGCAGAAACTCCATGCGGCCACGTCCTGTGCAGCAACTTGGTTGAGTGTAGTCCCCACCAACAGAAAATTTAAAAAGACAGAACAAAATAAGGACCCTGACAAACCTGAGGTTTTGGAGCAGCAGGATGTTCCCGAAACCCCATTACACGATCCTTAATTGTAATAACATGGGGGCAGGGCACCTAGAGAAAAGAGTCTTGTTACGGGAGAGCATGACGAAGAATGATCGCATAGGTTAAAGAATGGCATCCCCATAGTTATCTAAATAAATAATAAGGTGGTGTCACTTTTCATTCACTCAATGTGTATGACACACAGATGGAGTAGTCTTTAGGATCGGAGAGGCAGATAAACTCTGCTGGCCCCCAAAGGAACTAATGCGAATTGCAGCATAAGGAAATCACCCCCTTGTGCTTAAAAGCCCGGCCTTCAGAAGTACCAATACTTGGGAGAGTTACATCATGAAAGCACATCATCACAGCATCAGGAGTTCACGACTTAGGGCGCATACCTCCGAGGACATGGGGCAGAACAAAACTCCAGTCCCCTCACCGGTGGAGAGGGCTTTTTGTTACTTTTTGTTACTTTTGTTACTCCGGTGGGGGACACGCCCAGCCACATCGCATGACATACTGTAACACATTCTCCTTCCCCAGATAGCTTTTTAAATGGTTTCCGTTGTAAGTCAAAGGATGTCTAACTCAAATAGCTTCTTGCCCCTGCGTTCATCTCTTGAACGAGAAAGACGGCAAGCAAGCTCCAACCGTGATTCCCTATCTTCACCCTGCTCGCTGTGTTAGCTACATCCCCAGGACCATCTAGCTCTTCCATGTACAAGGAAGGCAGCACCATTCACCCCATTCATAGCATTCACAGCAGGAGGCATCACCTTGTCCCCTGTTCTGTTCCTCAACAAAGTCATGGGTTCTTTCTTGTTAGACCACACTCCAGTACATGCCTTTCCCCAAACCAATCACTGTGGCCAGGAGGATGGACGATTCTGATTGGCTGGGACTGACAGTGGTCGGCATCAAGAATTGTAACCACACAGGGGCAGAGATGGATGTTTGCTGGGACAACCACCGCAGATGTTGTAAAGAAATGGGATGGCCGTGGTGATGGGGCACAGGGGACAGGATAATAAGATCAGAACATGGGTCAGTGCCTGCAGAAGATGAACATAACTGGATTCCAAGATGGAACTAATTTTTTTAAATGTTTATTTATTTTGAGAGAGAGATTGAGAGAGAGAGAGAGAGAGAGAATGCAGGAGAGAGAGAATGCAGGGGAGGGGCAGAGAGAGAGGGAGATTGCGAATCTCAAGTGGGCTCCACAGTGACAGCGCAGAGCCCAATGCAGGGCTCAATCCCACCAACTGTGAGATCATGACCTGAGCCAAAATCAAGAGTCAGATGCTCAACCAAATGAGCCATTCAGGCACTCCTCACATGGGAGTTCTGTAGTGCCAGATTGACCTATCTGTCAGTGGCAGAAGAAAGGTAAATGGTTGCTTTTAGTTGATAGAGTTTCAGAAAGAGAGTCAACAGGACCATGCATTGTTTTTCAATGTACAGATGTAATAACTTAGAGATCTTTCTGCAAAGGTCTCGTTCGAAGGTATCAGTAGTGGATGGCGAGTACCAAAACATTCACGTTTCTCCTTACATCTCCCTTTCCCTATGAACATAACTCAAATTAACCACAGTAGGATTCTACTGGTCGTTTAGCACATTCTGGGTGGGAAAAGGATAAAGAGAAAAAAGTAGAGTTCCTTTCAACCTTATGGACATTACTCTGATTCGTATTTAACTCCTCAGATATGACCGTGGAAGATCATAGTTATGCTTTTCTTTAAAGTTAGAGGTTCATCTGTTTGTGTTGTGTCCAAAATCTTTAGAGTGTAAAGAATGAGCCTAAAAATGACTGCTTCTTTTCTTTCCTTTGTTCCTATGAGGTCATCACGTACGCTCCCTTATGGAGTCTCTCCACACGCGTGTCTTCATATGCCTTATCATGCCAGCATTTTATGAGGTTAATTCAGTGAAATAAATGCTGTAGACAACCCAGCAGTTCAGAATAGTAATAAGTGCACTGCGTTCATGTGATGTAAAACCTAGGAGTCCATCACTAACTAACCGTGAACTTTGGTCAAGTTGTTCCTTTCTCAAGGCACCAGCAGCATTTTCTTTCTAAGACAAGAATATTAATGCTCTCCCTGTCCAAAAGCAAAAAGCTGGACAAGATAATCTCTTGATTTCCCTGTAGGATGAAAATATCTATGATTCTTGGGGGAAAGTCAACAAATGACACTTGCGAATGACATGGTAATAATCCTATGGTATTTCAAAATGTTAGTATTAACATAAATGGGCTACTGGTGTATTCATTGATGGTAAACAAATTACCACCACAGTGCAAGTTAGCAAAGGGCAGCTTTCATTTTGAGATTTTTGTGTCTTGTGTCTCAATCAATCACTCTTCTTCAATTTTGAGATCAGTTTTAGTTGCAACTTTTTTGTGGTATATCAGCATATAAGATGAAAAAGGTAGCTGTTTCCAGATCTGAAACATTATACCAGACTGAGGACTTCTCCTCCACTCCATAAATGCACCGACTATTTAAAATTAACGCATGAAAGGCATTGCTATTAGCTTGATTACTCTTTCTAGGAAACCACTTTTATGTTTAGCTATTCCCTGCATTGTCCTAAAATACGTTTAGTGTGGGACCATTGCTAGACGCTAATTTGTAACACGTGTGTATGCAGATGAACAGTCATCCACGCATGCATATGCCTTATTCATATACACAGGATACCCGGTATGTGGGAGGAACTGAGCTAGGAGCTAGTGACAGAAAAGGGAGGGAGCAAAGGTCTCCTTTGGCTGCGAAGCTCTGAGCAACTGTCAACGGCAGCACAAAGGAGGATGCAAGTGTTCTGTTTAGAGAAACCTGGAAGGGTTCACAGATTTGGGTGAGCGTCCTCCACGTAATAGCTAAGTAGGTGACGTTTCCCAGGAAAACAGTACAAAGCTGGAAGACAGGAAAACAGAGTGCAGAATATAGGGGAAAACTTAGATTTTAAGAAGCTGGTTGAAGAAGACAGGAAAAAAATAGTGGAAAAAAAATACAATCGGAGAGGAACAGGAAGCATCAGGAGGCAGGGTCTCTCAGGGATCAGGGCAGAGTGAGTTTCAGGAAGTTGGTCAACTCCACATAGTGTAGAGAAGTCCAACAGGATGATGTCATAGACGTGGGCTTGGAGATTAGCGTGCAGGTGGGTGCTGGTGATGCCTGGAGGCAGCTTTTAGAGAGCAGCTATTTTATTTATGCTATTCTGGGCAGCTCTGGGGCCAAGAGGCCACACTTTGGTCATGGAAACATTTTCAAAAATCATAGTAATCAATACACCACCACTGATTGGTCATGTCTGCCTTTCTGAGTCAAGGGGTCTTGACAGCTTGTTCTAGGGGGTAGCACTACATCTACGATACATGGTGTCTTTCTTTTAGCCTCTCGAGCCAACTATTTCCTTCTCTAATAAGATACTGAGGGACACTCGCATTCCCGGACAAGGACTCCCTGAGATTCCTCTTCATCCTGCAGAGGAAGGAAATGGATTGCACCAATCTCCCTATTTCTTTCTTTCTTCATAGGTTTGTGCTTGGTCGCTTGTATTTTCTTTTTTCATTCTCAGTTTCACCAACTAAAAATACTAGCCACGATGACAAAGACAGCTTTGTCTCCATTCGTCTCCATCCCCCCGCATCAGCATGGATCACTGGGATCCCACATCTCTCCTCCGGGATTGGAAACCAGGTTCAGGACACTTCTCAGGGTGACAACTTGCACCCAGGACCTGGCCTGAGCATCTCCGATTTCCTCTGCCTCTACCAGCATCCCCTTTCTTTCACCTTCCTCCCTGATGTTCAAATTAGAGTCTTCATCTTGGGTCCTAGGCTTTGATTTCTGAAATCATCTTCTCTTAGGAGACCAGCCAAGTCTTCAGACAAATAAGATTTATTTTTTTAATGTTTATTTATTTATTTTGAGAGAGAGAGAGAGAGAGAAAGAGAGAATGAGTGGGGGGGGGGGGGGCAGAGATAGAGGGAGACAGAAAATCCAAGCAGATTGCATGCTGTCAGGGCAGAGCCCAATGCAGACCTCAATCTCACGACTCTGAGATCATGACATGAGCCAAAATCAAGAGGTGGACACTTAACCAGCTGAGCCACCCAGACACTCCAGATAAATAGGATTTCTGATGGTTTGCATGCCAGAGAGGCTAGAGTTAAGATTATGATCCTCTATGAAACTTCTATGATTTTTTTTTTTTTTTTTTGCTGTTTGAAATCAAGCCATGTGTGCACTTGTTTGTTTATAGATTTTTTTTGACAGAGAGAGCATGACTGGGGGAGGAACAGAAAATCCCAAGCAGGGCTCTAACCCACAAACTGTGAGATCATGACCTGAGCTGAAACCAAGAGTCAGACTCAACTGACTGAGCCACCCAGGCTCCCTGATATCAAGCCATTTATAATTAAAACTGGATCATCTCTTGTTATATTATAATGGGTTTGATTAGAACCAACTCAAGGGGCACCTGGGTGGCTCAGTCAGTTAAGCATCCAACTTCAGCTCAGGTCACGATCTCACAGTTTGTGAGTTCCAGCTCCGTGTCTGAGTCTGTGCTGACAGCTCAGAGCCTGCTCTGGATTCTGTGTCTCCCTCTCTTTCCTTGTCCCTTCCCTACTCATGCTCTGTCTCTCTCTCTCTCTCTCTCTCTCTCTCTCTCTCTCTCTCCCCCTCAAAAATTAATAAACATTAAAAAAATTTTAAAAAAGAACCAACTTTAGATTCTCAAAGAAGTATGCACCCTGTAATTTGCACTATTTAAACATGAAATATTAACCAATGGTATTTTTCTTGGCTTTTCCTTTCCTGTCTTGAGCCTTACCTCAATTTCAATAACAAAGTTTTTCTGTGCCTATCCTGTCAAGAAAGGCATATGTGGGGCGCCTGGGTGGCTCAGTCGGTTGAGTGTCCGACTTCGGCTCAGGTCACGATCTTGCGGTCCGTGAGTTCGAGCCCCGCGTTGGGCTCTGGGCTGACAGCTCAGAGCCTGGAGCCTGTTTCAGATGCTGTGTCTCCCTCTCTCTCTGACCCTCCCCCATTCATGCTCTGTCTCTCTCTGTCTCAAAAATAAATTTAAAAAAAAAATGAAAAAAAAAGAAAGGCATATATGACAGTGGAATAAAGGAAAAGAAGAAAAAAATTTTTTTCTCTGGGTGAATTTCAAAAGCTTCCACTCATAGGGTAATTAAAAATACTCATGGCCTAAGTAGACATTTTGGGAGGACAAAAAGAGTCAGATTTTGTTTTTCTTTCCACCATACCCTTCCGAGACTATGAAAGAATTTCTTAGGCTAAGAAGAGAGAAGACACTCAACCTGGAACTGAAGAGAGTGTGAGGTTGGTGGAAACCCGAGGAAGAGGAATGGTGTTTCACTGTTTCCTAGGTGGAGCCTTGGGAAGGCAACACAGTCCCAGATCAGTCTGGGGATATGAGAGAAGGTAAGAGATAACTCTTGCTTCCTGGGTAGAGTCCCAGAAAATGGTAAGAACCCAGAGAGAGCAAATGCTCCCAACTCTGTCTGTGTGGCATGGTCCTTACCCAATGTGTTGGGATTGCCACAGCCACATGTGGGTAAGGATATCATGAAAGGGGCATCAAGAATCACAACTGCATGGAGAGTTGACAGAAGGCAAGATACCACAATGAACGATATCTGTATTGGCAGGTAAATGGTGTGCAGAGAAGAGATAGCCCTGCCCACCATGTTTCATTGGTGAGACCAATCACCGGGCTGCAGAGAGCCTCACTGAGGGCTGGGATGTGTAGTCCCAAGCTAGAAGTCATTGTCCCAGCCATAATTCAGTTGTTATCACTACGTGAGAAGGGGGAAAAGTACGTTTTTGACCATAGATAGCATTCTCCGCCACAGGCTGCCATGAGGGTCACCAAATTTCTATACAAACTTCTTCCCAGAAGTCAAATGCCATCTACCCCACTCAAGGGCAATGAAAAATTCCACCTGGTTAGTTTATCCCACTCAGCTTTCATGCTCTGTGGGAAACTTTGGGTCCTCTATCAGGTTTGAACACGGCTCCCAGTCTGCAAGAATTGATTCATAAAAACTAGCATTCAGAAAATTAAAATGTGGGACAAACACAGTAGATTAGTGATACATTTCTAATCCCAAGGGGCAGGAATTGAAAAGAATTCCCGATCTGGGAGTGAGGATCTCCTTCTGTGTTGGCCTGTATAGTTAGCCTGGGAGAAAGATTCTGAATAACAATAACTCCCCCCCTCCGCCCCCCGTTGTTTAGTAAAAGACACCATTGGTTTTCCACCCTTGTGGGAACCATGCTCTCTGTTATATCATATTTCTCCTTGAAAACTAGCCAGTTATTGCCTGCCTTCATCATTCTTATAATTCCTAGACATAATCATCCAGAGACAGAGTCACACAATACAACATGAAGTGCTTCCATCAAAAGCAAGGGTGTTTAGGCACATTGTCCACCTGCCGGGTTACTGGAAGGGGGAATCCTACTAAATATTTGGCCAGAGCATATGAAAGACGACACGCTCTGCCGGCCGCCCTGTGCCTCTGTCCCCTGCAGTCTGGCAGCTCAGCTACGGATGTGTATTTGAGTCTTGCGGTATTAATTCGATTCAAGCTACTCCTTTCTCTGTTAGTCAGAATGAGCGCCAGCTGCTCTCACAAAGAGACTCCAAATTACATCAAGAGCATAAAGAAGGTAGAAGATTCTCTCTCTCACAGTAGCCAAAGGAGAAAGTCTAGGGCCAGCCGGGTAGGTCAGTTCCACTCAGTCAATCAGAGATCTGGTCCTTTCCACCTTGTTTCTCTGCATGTGCAAGAGTGTGTGACTCTCACGCCCGTCTGTCCTCTGGTTCATGGGGGCTGGGGTGGGGGGGGCGGTGTGCACAAGATATTGGAGAGCAGGCCTGGAAAATGAAAGGCTACATTTAATCCAAATCAGCCTCCAAAGCTTTGCCATGTGGTGGCCCAGAGCTGCAAGAGGAAGGTCCCAGCCTGCCCAAGTACGTTCCAGCTAGGTTTCTGTCGTTGTGGAAGAAGAGAAGATGGGGTTTGTGAGTGTAGTTAGCCGTCTACTATATGAAATAAGGAAAAATTAGGCTCTCGTGGGTCATTTTCAGCTTCTGCCAAAGTGTGTTCATTTCCCTTATAGGTCACAGTCCTATTGGAGATACATTATTTGTAAGCGGTCTGTTAAAAGCTATGACGGCTGTAAACACAGCACGATGTTAAGAACAAAGTAATGAATCCAACCTGGCCTTCAGGGATCCGGAAGTCTTCCTGGAAGAATACATAAAAGGAGTCCTAAAGGATGAATAGTTGTTTTTCTGGTTTGGGGAGGGGGGCTGGGGAATCGAAGGCTGGGGGAAAAGAACTCAGTCCGCAGGAAAGCCTGAAGACAGACAAGTCGTGGCGTGAGGGCAAAACCGCAGAGAATCACGTGAGAAACACACAGGTTTGTTTTAGGGATGAACTGCTTGACTGCAGAGAGCATAGGGACACTCGCGTAACGGGACTAGGCAACTAGATCACAAGGGACCTTACAAGACCTGTAATGTCTGGGTGCAGTCCAGACGTGGACCGTGCAGTCCAGGTTTAACCTAAAGACCTTGGGGAGACACACACACAGGCCAGACAGCCTCCATCCTGGAAGGGAAAACAATTTCTTTCCTGCACCTTTAGCCTCTGATGTCACTCTCCAGATCGCCTCCCCCTCCCTTGCCGGTCATTATCCCCACGGGTACATCTTCTTCTCGCGTGGCCCAGGGGAGAGGAGATCTGCATGTGTTCTCATTCACACCTCTGTATTTCTCCCCGCTCAAGGACAGCCCATAGCATCCGCTTCCCGGCAGAGGGAGGAGTAAACCCAGTTGTGCTGGAGCTCCACTCTGACTCATGACGGCTCTATAATATCTCAGCACTATCGCTTCTCGGTAAAGCGTCTTCTTTTTGTTGCATCAATTTAAGAACAGGAATCATAATCGAAGCAATACGTATCCTCTGTAAATACCGTTCTCTTAGCTGCAGTCTCACAAAATCTCTTTTACTGTGTTTCCCCAGGGCTATCGAAAACAAAATACGGCCCCTGCTCTTGCCGGGGCCACGAAGGCAGGAGCAAATTGCCCTGTAGAAAACGTGAGCGCCAGGTGAAAAGCGCAGGAATTAAAATAAATACGCAGCTGCGCAGCCATTGAGGTGTTTCTGTTTTAAGGCGTTTCAATCTTTGATTTATCTATTTAGAGAAGAGGGTTGCCCTATTAGATGGGCTTATTCTCCCTTATTTTTATTAGGGCACAGTATAGTTCCCATTTTTATCCTTCTTTACACCTGCTGGCAGAGGGAATGTTGGCTGTAACCTTGAATTCTGTTTTGTCCTTCAAGGAGAAACGGTTAAGTTCCTGCAGAGGTTTTGTGACAGAGACTAACAGACTTTCTGCAGTGGCCTGAGCACTCTTGGCGACACATAAGTGATGCTGGACCTCACTGTGCCTAACTCACACCAGCCCGGTATGCTTGTCCACTCCCCACCCCTCTCCAGGCACGCGGTGCACTTCCCTGGGCTTGCCCCTGGGACTTCCTTCCATCAGCTGCTGCATCTTTGGGCCGTATGTCATCAAGGCTTTGAGGTCTTCCTGACTTTATGCCATTCTCACCAAGAGCCTCAGAGCCTAGCCCCGTTCGAGACCCCGAGGGAGAGGTCGGACACGTTGGTCTCCCCAGGCACCCTAAATTCAATACCTTGAGAACAGAACATCCTCTGTCCATTGCTCCCAGCACACAACCAACCCTGTTCCTCACCTGCCACTGTACTTCATCAGGTCTAACGTATCCAATTTTCTCATTTAAAGATCTCTGAAGTCAGAATTGTCTCTCAGTGGATGGCAACCTAAAACTGCAGTTGCCAGGCAGAAGTCAAGAAAGTTGACCTTTGCCTACAATAACTTAGTTCTAAAGGTTTTATATTGTTGAAGAGTCTTAACTGGGACATCTCTGTATATAAAGTAGATATATTCCTCAAAAACTGTCTCTAAACTACACTAGGATAATATACCCTGATTTTTCTGTTCACTTATTTGAAAAAATAGTCATGTTCAATCATATGTCAAAGTCATTCTAAGTATACTTCCAATGCAAAACCAATTTTAAAATTAAACGTTAACATCCCAGAAAAAGTCACAAGATAAAAATACCGAAACTAAAAATACAATGATCAGCTGATGAACAGGTGGAAGTCGCACATCCTGAGCTTCCACGATTTGACTTTAGGTTTTCACCTGCTGCACATTCACACCTCCAATTTTAGTGAGTATTTTACATTCTTATTTTTCACTATCTGCTAGCATCACCATTTGACTTTCCTTGCACTATTCTGACCCCAAGCAGTCAATCAATCAATCAGTAAATGTCTTAAAAAAAAAAAAATTCTCAGCAGCTAAACAGGGCATTTAGACGAGGTCCAAACAGATCCAAGAAACTCTAACCACTCCTACGCTCGAGACGTATTTTAGGTTCTTTGAGTGATGATTTATAAACACGTCCCAGCCCACACATAGCAGATGCACAATGCATGTCTGTTGACTGCATAATAAAAATTCCACTGACAGATCATGACAGCAATAAATTAATCCTAACAACAAAACGCAGCATATGACTTTGTTATGAGCAGTGCAGGTCTTAAGAACTGTGCGCTTCCATAGAAGGAGAGATGGCTAAGGCTGACCTCATCAGAAGTTACCTGGGCCTGAAGGTGAAGTGCTACAGGGGGCTCACAGTTTCTCCCTGCTCATTTGGATAACGTACGCCTGGCTCAGGCAGAAGCAACCCTGGGCTATGCAGCTTCCCAAGCAAAACATAGGCTGGATTTCAGCTCCTTTCCATATACTTGTCTAGAACCTCTTGTTCAGTGAACATCCCAAACAACTATACACGGCAGCTCCAGAAAGAGGACTTCTACCTGAAAAGGCACCGAACGCTTTTCCTTGATTACAGTTTGTTTCCCCAAATTCCCCCCGCATTCCTACAGCGGACATAACTGTTATTTACTGAAAAATGTTAGTCTCTCCATGCTTAGGGCCATCTCACTCATGACCCAGTGACATGCTTTAAATGTTACTTCCACTCTGAAGTCATCTTTTGCCCCCTTGTATGTAAGCCAATTTGACAATAAATTATTTTTTAAAAAATAAAAATAAATAAAAAATAAAAAGTCATTGAGTCTCTCCACTGAGAATATAAAATCATAGTAAAATTTGTATGAAGGCATACATTTAGCATCTAATAATTCACTCTCTGTATCGGTTTTTGTTGTCCCCTTAAATTTTCCCAGCCACCTGTGAGGTGGCTTGAGCAGGGGTCCATTTTACAGATGAGGAAGTTCAGGACCTGAGAGCTTCTGTGATCCATCTGGGCTCTTGCAAGAGGAAATGCAGCCTTAATGTGAATCCTCAGTTTCTGAATCCCACCTCTTAAAAGTCCATAAAAAGAGATCTTTTCTCTCCTTTACTTTTAATTCCTCCTTCCTGAAATATTGATCAAATCAACAGTCAATAAAAACATTTCATTTAATTTTTATTTTTGAGGATTTGCAGTTATCATTTTAGACACTAGGGATACCGCTTTGAGCAAAACCAGTAAAAATCCCCAACCCTCACACACCTTTCATTCTGATAGGGAAGATACTCCCTAAACAAATTCACAAGTAAATGATACAGTAGGTCACATGTTGACAGATGTGATGAAGGGAAAGCAGGGAAGAGGGAAGACAATGCGGCAGGGGGGTGGGGGCGTGGGGGTAGGAGACATGCTATGCAAATAAGGTGACTGGGAAGTACTATGAAAATTGATCAAGAGTTGAACAGAGATCTGTAAGGGGGGAGCTGCAAGCCACAGTGAGCCTGCCAGACACAAAGAACCAGAGCTAAATTCCAGATGCAGATTGTTCAAGTGACAGCAAGAAGTGGGCGGCAAAAAAGAGAGGTAGGATGGGGCGCCTGGGCGGCTCGGTGGCAGGTCGAGTGTCTGACTTCGGCTCAGGTCATGATCTCCGGGTTCACGAGAGCGGGGAGGGGCGGGGGGAGGCAGGGGTGAGGAGGAGTACTGAGTGAACGCTCAGCTGTGCTTTTCACTGTACTTTGTGCCCTTCTAATAATGACAACACTTCAACAGTGTTGCAATTTCCAAAATAATTTTCTGTACATTATTGTACTGAACCTTTTGATAAATGATAAATCTTAGGGGCGCCTGGGTGGCTCAGTCGGTTAAGCATCCGACTTCGGCTCAGGTCATGATCTCAACAGTCCGTGAGTTCAAGCCCCGCGTCGGGCTCTGTGCTGACAGCTCAGGGCCTGGAGCCTGCTTCCGATTCTGTGTCTCCCTCTCTCTGACCCTCCCCCGTTCATGCTCTGTCTCTCTCTGTCTCAAAAATAAATAAATGTTAAAAAAAAATTTTTTTTAAAAAGGTTGGAAACCATACAAATGTTTCAAACTGGTCAGAACGCTAAGGTACATCTATATAATAGAGAGTGATACAGCCATAAAAAAACATGTAAGAAGGGGCGCCTGGGTGGCGCAGTCGGTTAAGCGTCCGACTTCAGCCAGGTCACGATCTCACGGTCTGTGAGTTCGAGCCCCGCGTCGGGCTCTGGGCTGATGGCTCAGAGCCTGGAGCCTGTTTCCGATTCTGTGTCTCCCTCTCTCTCTGCCCTTCCCCCATTCATGCTCTGTCTCTCTCTGTCCCAAAAAAAATAAATAAAAACGTTGAAAAAAAAAATTAAAAAAAAAAAAAACAAAAAAAAAAACATGTAAGAAGACTGACACAGAGTGACCTCAAGTTATCTATGAATATCTATGTCATTTGGTACACTACATTTTCATATTAAGAGGGATAAAGAGAGAAGGATTTGCCAAAAATGAACATCATTACTCATGGGAAGTTGTAGGTGGAAAACAGCGTGCAATGTGTGGGAAAGGGGGCAAGGCTTCTCTGAGAATAACTTTTAAATAGTTATAGTTTGGGGGCACCTGGGTGGCTTGGTTGGTTAAGTGTCCACCTTCGGCTCAGGTCATGATCTCACAGTCCGTGAGTTCGAGCCCCGCGTGGGGCTCTGTGCTGACAGCTCAGAGCCTGGAGCCTGCTTCACATTCTGTGTCTCCCTCTCTCTCTGCCCCTTCCCTGCTCATGCTCTGTCTCTGTCCAAAAATAAATAAACATTAAAAAAATTTTAAAAAATGATAAATCTTAAATAAACAAACAAAAAAAGAGTCAAAAATAAGCCAGTGAAACCCCAGGAGACTGGTCTACAATTACACATATAATTCAGGTATTTCCTGGAGTTTAAGAGAAAACTCAAAGTTTCACAGATACAAAATTGCCAATGTTTCATTAATACCTTGCTCTATATTTTTCCAAAAGTTTGTCATATAATGAAGAACATATGTATTTAAATTTTAATTTCCTTTCCACAGAAAGACTGAGGAGTGTTTTTTAAAGAATGTGATCAAGTACATTCTTAATTTTTTCAAGAAGTTGGAGATGTGGATTTGACACTTTATAGTTTTAAACTTACTTTTATTCTCTATGTGGCTTATTTATTTATTTCAATCAAAGTTTATTAGGATGAGTTCCTGTATTTTTAAGCTATTATCTAATTTACATCCAGGGGATTTTCAAACTATTCCCACCATCACTGACCGCAAAAGAACTTTAGTGAGTACTTGATCCAGTGCTTCTCAGTCATTCCTCGATTACTTGAATCCACAAGAGTGTTAACCTTGCGATGATCTTTAATATTACAATACTACTTGAGTCATGATTATGTGATCTTGCATATGTAGATTTTTCAGGAACAGGCCTAATGGAAATGTATCTTTACAAGTCTGGAGGACTGAGAAAGCATTGCTATAAAAATTAAATGAGTTGATATACATACACTATTTAAAGCAACGACTAGGGGTAGTTTGTACTGTAAAAGTGTTTTGCCATTATTATGGTGATCATCTGTGTATTCCTCTCTTCACAAAGATTTCTTTCAGCATAATTTCTATGTCTCTTTGTCTGTCTTGTTTCTTCCCCACTTGTAGCTAGAAACCTAACAAAGACTTTGTTTACCGGTTCACCCACTGAAGGGCATTTGTGATGTTTCCAGTTTCAGGCAATCTGTTACAGAATGGTTATAAATATTGTGTATACATTTTTTTTTAATTTTTTTTTTCAACGTTTATTTATTTTTGGGACAGAGACAGAGCATGAACGGGGGAGGGGCAGAGAGAGAGAGGGAGACACAGAATCAGAAACAGGCTCCAGGCTCTGAGCCATCAGCCATCAGCCCAGAGCCTGACGCGGGGCTCGAACTCCCGGACCGCGAGATCGTGACCTGGTTGAAGTCGGACGCTTAACCGACTGTGCCACCCAGGCGCCCCTACATTTTTGTATCAACATAAATTTTCATGTCTCTTTGATGTAGTATCTTTTCAAATCTTTTGCCCATTGTAAAACTGAGTGTTTTGTTTTCTTACTATTGAATATTGAGCGTTACTTATATATTCTGAATATTACTCCTTTGTCAGAAACGTGATTTGCAAATATTTTCTCCCCATCTCTAGCTGCTTTCTGTGAATTCTTCTAAAAGTGTCTTTCACAAAGGAAAAAATACTTAATTTTAATGAAGTCCAATTTATCAATTTTTTCCATGAATCATTTTTTTTTTTTTTTGCTCACTTAGCCCAGATCACAAAGATTTTCTCTTACGTTTTTATCCATAGCATTATTTTAGCATTATTGTATTACCTTTGTACATTCAGATCTATGAATCACTTTTAGGTTTTTTATAAGGTATAAGGTTAAGTTAATATTTATATATGGTTGTCCAATTCCAACATCATTTATTAAAGTGACTATACTTTCTCTATTTAAAAATTTTTTTAATGTTTATTTATTTTTTGAGAGACAGAGATTGAGCCTGGAAGGGGCAGAGAGAGACACAGAATCTGAAGTAGGCTCCAGGCTCCTAGCTGTCAGCACAGAGCCCAACATGGGGCTCAAACTCATGGACCCCAAGATCATGACCTGAGCCGAAGTCAGACACTCAACTGACTGAGCCACCCAGGCGCCCCTTAACTTTAATGTTCTAAATTTTCCCTTCAGCAGTGTTTTAGCTGCATCCCACAAATTTCAGTATTTTTATTTTAATCCAGTTTGCAAGATTTTATAATTTTCCCTTGAGACTTCTTTCATCCTTGGATTATTCCAAAGTGTATTGTTTAGTTTTTGTGTGTTTCGACATTTCCCCATCACCTTTCTGTACTGCTTTCCAATTTTAATTCCATTGGAACCTGAGAACATAGTTGGGGTGACCTAAATTTCTTTCATATTGCCTAAGTTTTATTTTATCACCTAAGTTATGATCTACATTGGCATATGATGGGGCGCCTGGGTGGCTCGGTCGGTTGAGCATCCGACTTCAACTCAGGTCATGATCTCACAATTCGTGAGTTTGAGCTCCACGTCGGGCTCTGTGCTGACAGCTCGGAGCCTGGAGCCTGCTTGGGATTCTGTGTCTCCTCCTCTCTCTGCCCCTCCCATGCTCATGCTCTGTCTCTCTCTGTCTCTCAATAATAAACACACACACACACACACACACACACACACACACACACACACGTGTGTGTGTGTGTGTAGGCATATGCTTCACATACGCATTCAAAAAATATATATTCTGATAGTTTTGAGTAGTGCTTACAAATGTCAATTAGAGCCAAGATGTTGTCAGTTCTTCTGTATCTTTGCTGATTTTCTGTCTACTGGTTCTGTGTGTTTTAGAGAAAGGACTGCTGAAGTGTCAACTGTAACTGTAGACTCCTCTATTTCTTCTTCAGTTTTGTCAGTTTTCCCCTCATGCATTTCGAAGGTCCGTTGGGTGCCTACACATTTAGAATTCTTGCATGTTCTTAGAGAATCAGCCCTTCAGTTAGGGTGCAATATCTCCCTTTATCTCTGGTAGTAGAGGGGTGAGAGAAGAAGCGTCCCGGGAGATGACCTCGCCCCCGTGAAGCCATGGCTTGACCCAACAGAAAGGAAGCCGCACCTTCCCTGGAGTTCGGACTCTCTTGGGGCATCCTGTAACTATCCCTGCCATTTCACACACACACACACACACACACACACACACACACACACACACACACACACAGTAATGGAGGAAAGAACAAAGAAGTGGATTTCTTGACTCTTGAATCTTCTCAGCTCTTAAGTCCCAGCTAGAGAGCTTGTCCTTGAGACTTCTGTCTGCACCAGGGGTAACTTCTGGTTCCCCACCTGCTTGGCCTGTATGTGGGCCAGGGGATACCAGAGGGAGGGAAACTGGGAAACTCACCAATTGGGCACATCTTCAAATGCTGATGTCCTTCCCAATCTGTCTGCTGCCAGTTGCCCTATGATTATTTTGCTTGCTTTACACACTCTTCAAATAGCTATGCCATGCATTTTGTCCACGTTTCATAATTGTACTCAGGCAGGGAAAAAAGTATGCTTATCCATCTCACCTGGAACCAGAGTCCTACACACTATATATTTATATTTATATTTATATTTATATTTATATTTATTTATATAAATATATAAATATGTATATATATTTATACATATGTATGTATTTATATTTATATTTATAAATATTTATATATTTATTTATATATTTAATATATTATATAATATATAAATACATTAGATATATATTAATATTAATATATTATATAATATTAAATGTTATATAATATTAAATATATATTAATGTTAATACATTATATTATATATAAATATGTTAAATAGATATTATATAATATTTCTATATATTTAAATATATATTTATATATGTATGTATGTATATTTATATTTTTAAATATATATACATACATATATATAAATGTATATAAATATACATACATACATATATATGTATAGCCCCTGGAAGGCAGGCTCCTGTGTTACTCCTTTTTACTCACCTGGTATCTAGAATGGCACCAGAGACACAGCAGTGTTCCCTGTTAATAATCATCAAAGAGAAAAACGTAACATCTCACTAATGGCATATGATTTATAGTCTAGAATATTAGGCAACTGCAACTCAAATTAAATCTTCTTTCTAAAATGGATTCCTTTAAAAAGCCCCAAAGCCAGCTTACATGTGCATTTATTTATTCAAAGTGTAAAAATAACTTCTCTTACCTCCTGAAAAGGAGAACGGGCAGACTTCCCACAATCTTGGAAGATTACACAGGAGTCTAAGCGTGGGAGGTTGAATCTAGGAACCAACTAACATGATTTGAAATTCACAGGGCAATGGTTTTGTCAGAAAGGAAAAAAAAAATTATACCAGAAAAGAAAGATCTATCACTAGTTAGAACAAAAGACTCACGTTAAACCAGCTTACTGTAAAGTTGAACACATGTTCTTACTAAGTGTTGGAGAACAGCATGTCATTTTAAATATGGCATAACTATTGCCTCACCAATCGGTAAAAATGGAACTTTTCTGATTGCATATAAGAGGCTACATCATGAACAGCTGACCAATCATCTATGATTATTTTTAGTAAGGTATTGCCCAGAAAGAGTTTTTATAGTGGACCAGTTAGAATTAAACTAAAGTTTACTAAATATGATAAGTCATATGGACATATACTTTAAAATACCTAAAACTAAAATCCTGACATACTTCATTAATTCCTCTTTAGATGGTTCCCATTATCATTGTGCATCTCTGATGACATTTTTATTTATCTGAATATAAATACTGCTTACAGAATACTTCAGAATACTTTTTTTAATTAAAAAGAAAACTTCTCAATTATTCATTTGTGAGCTAGCTGGAAGTCCCCATTTACACTATGAAAAACTGCTAATAATAATGTGAATTAAACACACGGTCCCTAAAATGATCTGTTCATTTATTCATACAGTCAATAAGTTTCAAAACATGTTTAATGTTTATTTATTTTTGAGAGAGAGAGAGAAATAGACTGAGCATGAGCCGGGGAGGGGCAGAGAGAGAGAGAGAGAGAGGGAGACACAGAATCTGAAGCAGGCTCCAGGCTCTGAGCTGTCAGCACAGAGCCTGACGTGGGGTTTGAACCCACAAGCTGTGAGATCATGACCTGAGCCAAAGTTGTACCCTTAACCGACTCAGCCACCCGGGTGTCCCCACACAGTCAATAATTTTAAGTACCACACATGCACCAAGAAAAGCATGACATATACTCTCCTTTGGGATAAAAATAAACAAAGCTAAAATATGTTCTTGGACTTCTCTTCACCTTCCTGAAGAGTGAGATACACAGAATGCAAAACTGTGTCTATCCCTCCTCAAGGATGATCACCATGTAAAGGAGGCTAGAACCATATCCTCACCAGCCCATTAAACAAAATTCTGTTCTTCATGTTCACTCAGACTAGATAGGAAAAGAAGGGGTGTGTGTGTGTGTGTGTGTGTGTGTGTGTGTGTGTGTCTGTCTGTCTGTCTGTCTGTCTGTCTATGCATGCGTACTCTCTAACCCTTCCATTAAGTAATAGGTGCCACATCAAAGATTCAACTATGTGGGGCGCCTGGGTGGCTCAATCAGTTGAGGGTCCGACCTTGGCTCAGGTCATGATCTTGCAGTTCACGGATTCGAGCCCCACATCAAGCTCTGTGCTGACAGCTCAGAGCCTGGAGCCTGCTTGGGATTCCCTGTCTCCCTCTCTGCCCCTCCCCCACTTACACTCTGTCTGCCTCTGTCTCTCTCTCTCAAAAGTAAATAAACATTAGGAAAAAAAAAAAAGATTCAACTTTGTTATATAGATATCATTACCAGGCAGTTTCTTGGTTTCTTTCTTTCTGTCTTTTTTTTTTTTTTTTGGTCAAACCAAATGCAAGGAAAATTACATGGGAGGGAAATATAATTAGGGGTGAGGTTTGGTGGTTTGGAGAGCCATTATTTTTTCATGCTTGTTGGCTCAGAGACTTAACTGCAATTTCAATTTTAAGTATAGTGATATAAATTACATAACAGACATTTGGTATGTTAAATGAAATACATAGGGGAAAATATGATAATTGCTCAAACTCCTTAATTATAACTGACAGAATAAAAACACAACAACAACAACAACAACAACAACAACAACAACATCTCATCTACAGATCAGGAGATAACCCAATTAAAATAACCTAACAAAATTATCTCCAGAAAAAAAAAAAAAAGTGCTGAATCTAAGTGGATGTGCTGAGTAATGGAAAAGCAGCACTAGAAAAAGGTGGAGTTTAAAGTCCTACTCGCTACCTCACTAGCATCTCCTAAATTTTTTTAACTGATACACTGAGGATATTTATATCTCCACCAGCTGTCCTCAGGTGGCTGCAAGGTTTAAATAAGATAATGCAAATAATGCCATTTTCACAGTCGACGTCACATGAATACATTCAGTAACACTCATCGTCAAGACAGGGTCTAGAAAAAAGAAAGAAAAGGAGAGGACAGGAAGATATTGGCAAAAACCCAGAATTAAAACATCCCCATTTACAAGAGGGCAGATTGTGAGCCGGCTCATCTCTGACATGTAAGGTGGCGTAGTCCCTTCTATTTAAAAATAAATGTGGGTTCAGATTCTAGGAAATGGATTGGGAAGTGCAAGAAGGAATCCTGACCACAAAATTATTTTTTTCTCCGAAGTTGGGGGAAAGGAGTAGGCTGGCAGTGGGAAAGACGCATACTTAAGGTTTAGCTGTAGGATTAGCGTTTCTATTTGGTGGCAAATTCAAATAAGTAAATGATAGCACAGATCTCTATAGTTGGCATGGGGGATAGTGATAGCCATTTTTCAAGCTATAAACAGGAGGAAAGGCATCTAAATCATCCCCCCTTAAATTACGAATTTCTGAGTTCAAGCCATCAAACTAAGGCGTGAACGAAATCCGCGCGCACCTCCAGAAAGCGATTCCCATTTCAGAAGTGAATGTCTACACAACACAGTGCCCTAGGGAGCTGCCCTCCCCTTTAATGTCTACAATTCTTCTTTCAGAACCACAAATGACTAGAAACATTGCCAGCTTCTTCCCTGCAAGATTTTTGGAAGCGTTTGCTGGCACACTGTGTCCCAGCTCGGGGTTTGCAAAAGGAAAAGGACACTTTGACAAAGCCAGGTCAGGGAAATGTTATTCCACCAGCAAGCCAAAGGTCAGACCGCGGTGCAAGCAGCAGTCAGCCCGTCAAGGGCGGAACAGTCGCTGGTTTCATCTCACAAGCAGGGAGAAAATCAATCCCTTAGCAATCTTCAAGTGCAAAAGTTTAAGTCAGGACAAAAAAAAAAAGTAAACTTGTTTTGCCTTTTTTTTTTTTCTTGTTCTGATTGGTCAGCTGTCAGCTTTGCTTATTCTGTTGACCACATAACTTTTTTTTAGATATCAATAACATTAGACATTTAATGTGTTTTTAATGCCCCTTTTTTCTCTCCCTGGTCTCAAAATATATGCAAAACAGGGTAACTAAATGTATACTTAGACCCCAGGAAACTCACTAGCAATGACTATCCAGATGTTGATTTCAAGGACTCCAAAATTAAAAATCAACCCAAGTGATTTGCATACAAAAAAAAGCCCATAATCGTTTGCGTAAAGATAACTTTGTAGCTAACCACTTGATTTGGTTAAGAATCCAGGCCTTGATGCAGGTTCTTTGGAAAACACACCACTAATTTCAATGTAACACTTCAGGAGAATTACAGGGAAAACAACTTTGTACTCTGAGACCCGCCTCTGGTTCCCAGAATTTGACTGAACGTTCAACTTGAACTCCACTGAAGAGAGTGGAACCTTTTCCTATCATGTCATTATTAGCATCGTGGCTTGCATGATTTTGTTGCCGCTATTATTTTAATATGCTCTTAACCTGACTCTGCTGCTCTGCTTGCAGAGCTTAGCAATGCTACATTTTGCTTAGGTTTTATGACCTAAGTTATAAAAACAATGTATTACCATTGCAAATAAAATAGCCTAACCATTCCCAAAAGTCAAACCCCCAATCAATACGGGAGATTGGGGTAGTTCTCCGGCCCTGAGACCTCAACCTCAACCTCAACCTCGACCTCAAGACGGTGCCAGGTTCTTCACTGTGAGTTAGAATTCAAGGACGAGTCAGAGGAAAGTATAGCAGCAGCTTTATTGCAAAGCAACAGCACACACTTTGGGAGGGAGCGCGGGCTCATTCGGAAAGAGGATTTGAGTTGCAGCAGGTGGACGTGGGGCTCTGATTCTTCTGGGTGGTTATAACTGGGTTTGGAATAGTCATATCAAGGCCTGGGAGTAGGCGGGGATTTCCAAGACCTATGCATGATATTACGCATGCGCCACGCTAGCGGTATGCGCATGCGCAGTCTGACTTTTCTCTTGCCTGCTCCATTTAGAGTCAATATCTATTGAGTGTCCGTTAGCGCCCCCAGTGGACGGGCCGTTTTAGGTCACTTGTAAACTAACTGGTCTTGGTGTGCGTGCGTGCCATGGGCTTGAGCAACAGGAAGCTTGTGGCCGTGAGAAGCCGCAGAGCTCATGCAGGGTTTACTCGACTGTCACAAACACCCTGTCAGGTGTCAGGGTTCGTTCCCCGTCTTTTGTTTCTCCTGCAATGACCCAACATGTCCCTTTTCTACCTGTCTTAACAATCAGCAAACCTTAGCTATTATGTACGCTTACCGTAACCGCATTTTAACCCCACTACCAACATAGCACCTCCATCCCTCCTAGGGACTATTCAAAGCTTCCTGCCCTCTCCCTGCCTCCTCAGACCCTGGCCTTTCTGTGTCTCACACCACAGCCATCAAATGCAGGTCAGACCATGCTGCTTTCATGCTCACAACTTTCTGGCTTCTTCCTTGCCTTCAGGTCCCTCCTTATCTAAAACAGCAGCCCCTGTCCCTCCCGATTCTCATGTCCTGTGTAATGTTTTCCTAACAGCGTTCATGGCAGATACTGTATTTTCTTTGCCTCCTTCCTAGAATATGAACTCTACAAGGGCCAGGACCTGTTTACAATTATATTCCCAGGACTGGACTCAATAGCACCTGACAAGAGCACCCATTAAGTATTCACTGAATAAAACCCACTCCCTGAGAGTGACCGCTATTAACACTGCGGTATATCTCCTTCCATAAATCTTCCACATACACACAAACGACTTTTTCAGAAACAAATGTTTTCAGTGGTATTGCTTTCAGAGTTTATGTGTGTGTGTTTTTAGACACTCTTTTTACCTAGACTTCCAGGAGCAGAAATCCAGAAGCCTTCTATCCCTGCCCATGATCCAACCTCTTCCAGCCAGATTCCTTCAGATCTGTTCTGCCTCCTTACTCAACTGTGTCAATATGCCTTGTCTCTTTCCTACCTACCTATTGATATGCTTAGAACTTACCTTTCTTTTAAGGAAAAAATATATATTTTCCAACAAATCACTTCTCCTATCTTCTATCCTATCACTTTTCTTCTTAGAACCACAAGAACTTGAAACAGTGTAATCTACGTTTTCACTCTCCCCTTTCCCACAGCTCAATTGCTCCCTGAGTCCCCCTAAAATCGGCCTTCTGCACATAGGAGTCTTATAAAACTGTTTTCCAAGCTCACCAATTACTTTCTAATTGCTAAACCCAAAAGCTTTCCCATTATAATTTCCTGGGTCTCTGATGAGCACCTGGAAATAATTACTACAACAATCCTCCTCTGTCCTCACAGCACAGCACAGCAGAACTGCCTTGACCAAATTGGCTGGACCACACCCCACCTCTTTGAAATGAGTACTCAGTTATCTCCAGGTCACTTCACTCTTTTCCTGGAAAAGCAGTGGAATCTAGTTCATCAGTGTATCAAAACTATTTGCCCCATAAGTCCCTGGAATTTGGAAATAGTTCTATTCTGCCATTATACCCAAAGGACAAGTACCAAGTACTTGAATGAAACTATGTGGGCAGCAACTTTCCCATTTCTAATTAAATAGCACTGTGGTGGGGGTGCCTGGGTGGCTCATCTGGTTGAGTGCCTGACTCTTAATTTCCACTAAGGTCGTGATCCCAGGGTGCTGAGTGTAGAGCCTGCTTAGGGTTCTCTTTCTCTCCCTCTGCCCCTGTCTCCTGCTCATAATCTCTTTCTCTCTCTCTAAAATATATATATATATATATTTTTTATATATATATATAAAATATATATATATCAGTGAAATAATAGATCAGTAAAACTATCTATATATATCTAGATATCTAGATAGCTATATATCTATATAGCGATATCTAGATAGCTATATATCTAGATATAGCTATCTAGATATCGCTATGTATCTATATAGCTATATATCTAGATATATAGCTATATAGATATAGATATCTAGATATCTATATAGAGAGATATAGAGATAGATATATATAGGTATAGAGATATAGAGATATATATAGGGAGACTGATCTAATTGATGCCTCCCGTTTGAATCTTTAGGGTTCTCGGGAGTTCTCTGCCCCTATCCCACAAACACGGATGTCAGGTAGTAAGTGCTGTCTTATATCGTAGCCACTTGAGTCTGTTTCGTGCTTTGTTCCTGTTGGCCCCTGTTTGCTGTGGGACCAGGTTTGGCGTGTAGTTGGAGGTACAGATGTGTACAGGTATCCACCACCAAAGGATCCAAACTGGGGAACAACGGGGTGGCTCCAGACTCAGAATCAGTGTAGTAATCTGTAGCACGATGCATGTAGCAGTGGAAGCCACTTACAATGAAAAATCCGGAAGGGGAATAGAACCTGGTCCCACAGCAAACAGGGGCCCACAGGAACAAAGCAGGAAACAGTTTGGATCCCTTCGGTGGTGGACACCTGTACACATCTGTATGTCCAACTACAGGTTTCCTGAGTGCACGGAACCTATCTTATTCGTGGCTGGATCCCCTTTGGAACTCTGCTATGTGGCCATTAGTAGATGCCAACTAGGTAGTTCTAAATGAGCAAATAAAGGAGTAGATGCCCTAAAGTGAATCGTTTCTGTTTGAACCTTGTTCTGTTTTCAGCCTGCTCCTGGGCAGAAGCACCCCGTCCTCTATTTCACTGGGCGCCTGCTGGCTTCTGGCTGATTTTCCTTCCTTTCCTTCCTTGTTTCCCTCCTGTTCTTGTTTCCTATGCTGCGAATGGACAGCATCATCCTGTGAGGTCCTCCAACTCCTTCAAATGCTGCTTCTCTGTCAATACGACCAGAAATAATTAGGACGAGTGGCACCTGTTGCTACTGGAGATGTCAGGAAAGGGGCGTTTTCTTGCATTAGCAGTGGAAATGCATCCAGTTACAGCTTTGGAAAACAATCTGACGGCACCAATGAAAACACATACACCCTCCAACTAGAGGTTTAACTGTGGCAATCCCTGCCATGGAAAGAGAAATGGCAACGTCGGCACAGAAGGCTGTTCATTACAGCATTGCTTATCACGGTTTAGAAAACTGGAAATGCATGCCCGTCAAGGGGCAAATGCTTTAATGAGCAATTGTATGTCCGTCCGCCTCATGGTACAACCACGAAATGAGGCAATAGCAGATTACCTGAAGGGATTCCTTTTTAAAATATTTTTTAAATTTATTTTTAATGTATGTTTATTTCTGAGAGAGAGACAGAGTGCGAGTGGGGGAGGGGCAGAGAGCGGGAGAGACACAGAATCTGAAGCAGGCTTTGGTCTCAGCACAGAGTCGGATGCGGGGCTCGAATTCACGAACCATGAGATAACCACCTGAGTCGAAGTCGGACGCTTAACAGAATGAGTCACCCAGGTGCCCCTTGAAGGGATTCTGGAATGAGAGAAACAGGCTCTAGAAAAGACTGCATTTGATGATGTCACCTCTATGAAATGAAACAATTATCAATTTTTCCACATATATATGCATATTCTTTACAGAATTGCAGAAGTACAGGAAAAAATACAGATAAGCTCTTATGAGATGTGAAGCATGGGTGACCTGTGTACAGATGGGGTTGAGAACAGTGGCATCGATGTGGATGGAAAAGGAAATAGAAAGTCTTCTCTCTTGCAAAAAAGTCTTCTCTCCTGGGGTGCCTGGGTGGCTCAGTCAGTTAAGTGTCCGACTTTGGCTCAGGTCATGATCTCGTAGTTCATGGGTTCAAGTCCCGCGTAGGGCTCTGTGCTGACTGCTTGGAGCCTGGAGCCTGCTTTAGATTCTGTGTCTCCCTCTCTCTCTACCCCTCCCCTGCTCACGGTCTGTCTCTCAATAATAAGTAAACGTTAAAAAATTGATTAAAAAAAGTCCTCTCTCTTGCAAAAAAGACTGTGTTTTAAAAGTACACAAACTTTTACATTCACTCATTTCTGTGAAAATAATAGAATTTCACTTAGATGGTTCATACTCTATACCCAACACTGTTTGAGTGCCAAATATACTAAATCATTTCATCTCCCACCAGCAACATGAGGTAACTACTGTTATAAACCCATTTCTAGAGATGATGAAACTGAGGCACAGGGAAATTAAGGACAAGCTATAGTCACACACTATTGGGACAGTTTGAATTTGAATCCCAGCAATCTGGCTCTAGAGACCATATTCTTTTTTTTTTTAATGTTTATTTATTTTTGAAGGAGACAGAGAGAGACAGAGGGTGAGAAATGGAGGGGCACAGAGAGAGGGAGACACAGAATCTGAAGCCCACTCCAAGCTCTGAGCTGTCAGCACAGAGCCTGACATGAGGCTCGAACTCACCAGCTGTGAGATCATGATCTGAGCCAAAGTCAGATGCTTAACCAACTGAGCCACCCAGGCACCCCTCTAGACACCATATGATGTCCGTTAGGGTATGTGCCATGTATAAAGAAAAGAAATAAAAAATAACTCTTAAAGATACACATACAAAATGGTAATTAAAATAATAATATTGTTCTTAATATGTAAGTGATGAATCACTAAATTCTACTCCTGAAACTAGTATTAACTATGTTAACTAACTAGAATTTATTTTTTTTTCAACGTTTTTTATTTATTTTTGGGACAGAGAGAGGCAGAGCATGAACGGGGGAGGGGCAGAGAGAGAGGGAGACACAGAATCGGAAACAGGCTCCAGGCTCCGAGCCATCAGCCCAGAGCCTGACGCGGGGCTCGAACCCACGGACCGCGAGATCGTGACCTGGCTGAAGTCGGACGCTTAACCGACTGCGCCACCCAGGCGCCCCATTAACTAACTAGAATTTAAATAAAAACTTGAAAAAAATATTGGTTTTAAATTGTGCATTTTACTACAGTAGACTAATCTTTTCCTTTATTTATTTATTTATTTATTTTATTTTTTTAATTTATTTTTTCAACGTTTTATTTTTTGGGGGGCAGAGAGAGACAGAGCATGAACGGGGGAGGGGCAGAGAGAGAGGGAGACACAGAATCGGAAAGAGGCTCCAGGCTCCGAGCCATCAGCCCAGAGCCTGACGCGGGGCTCGAACTCCCAGACCGCAAGATCGTGACCTGGCTGAAGTCAGACGCTTAACCGACTGCGCCACCCAGGCGCCCCATCTTTTCCTTTATTTAGAACTGATTGCAATTTTTAAAATTTTAGCTTTAACCATATTTAATATGAGCTAATATTATCTTTTAGCTCATGGCTGATGTTCTTTAGGATGAACCCATTCATCCTGGGCTGTATCCAAGACGCCTAAAATGGTCTGGGTTGCCACAGTCATTAAAAAACCTAAGTGTCGGGACACCTGGGTGGCTCAGTCAGTTAAGTGTCCAGCTCTTGGTTTAGGCTCAGGTCATGATCTCAAGGTTTGTGAATTCGAGCCCCACATTAGGCTTTGTGCTGGTGACCCAGAGCCTGCTTGGGATTCTCTCTCTCCCTGTCTCTCTGCCCCTCCCCCGCTCGCACTGTCTTGTCTCTCTCAAAAAATAAATAAAATTAAAAACAAAACAAAACCTAAGTTATCAAGGATCTCATTTCGGGGGCTGTTGACAGGAGAACATAAGTACTCATGGCAGGTGCTGTTTCCATAGGATCGTCTTCCTCTGAAACGTGGATTACCGGAAAGGTCTCTGGGGGCACCTGGGTGGCTCAGTTGGTTAAGCCTCCCACTCTTGATTTCCGCTCAGGTCATGATCTCACAGTTTGTGAGTTTGAGCCCCACACGGGGCTCTGCTCTGACAGTATGGAGCCTGCTTGGGATTTTCTCTCTCCCTCTCTCTCTGCCTCTCCCCACCCCAAAATAAATAAGTAAATAAAAATAAAAGTTCTCTGGGCCAGAATGAAAGAAACCTCACGTGATGAGTGCAACAGACCCACCATATATTGCTAATTCATGAGGAGGGGCCAAGGTGAAGGAAATATTACTCCCCAAAATGGAAACTAGAAAAAAATCAACATAATTGACCACCTGAAGAAATGAGTCACTACAAGAAGTGAGCTTGGGGCTTGAGACCCCGGTTCAAACTGGACTCCAATTTACTAGGTGGGGCCTGAGTTATTCCCCAGGAGAATCTACATACCAAGGGATGTTTTTCAGGTTCTTGTTCAATCAGGAAACCTTCAGAGATTTGTTTTCTGCTGAACTCACCTACCCAGCACTTTCTTCTTGACCAGAGGAAATTACTGATCTGGCTCATCTTGGGAGTGTCCCTCCCTGACACTTTGATTTCCAAATCCACTTCTGTGAGTCTGTTTGGCCTGAATTTGTTTGTCCAAAGTTTAATCACCTCTGAGTAAGCTGGTAAGTGGAGATTCTGGGCTCATGGAGAGGAGGGAGCCTCAGCCCTGTGTCACCTCCCAGGCCTTGTCCTATATCCAGACTTCCCCCTACAATTTGACATCTGGGAGCTGCAATGCCTCTCAGCGGAGGGCCTCTGACCACAGAACTGTCTGTCTTTAAAGATACATCTTGATCTTGACATGCATCAAAATGCATATTCAGGCTTTAGAAGCCTGATGCCTGAGGTGATTCTAAATGATGGAATGGAAGAAAGACAAATGAAAGATTCTTTCATTCTCAAATAGACTGGGCATGCATTTGAATGGCTAGAGGGGGACTCTGATTGACAGAGAAGCTATATATTGGGACAGAGGTTAAAGGTGGACAGAGAGGTTTCAGAATTGTCAATGTAGTCATTGTCACTAAAGCATTCAGCCAAAAGAGGCCACAAAGGGATGTGGAGAAAGGGAAGGAAGCTAGTGGGTCAAGGACAGACTCTTCTGAAAGGAGAAGAAAGACTTGGTGAGAAGAAAGATGAATAGACAGAAGTAGCATCTGCAGTGAATGCCTCTGCTAAATACGAATGAGCGGATTAGCAGGGTAACTGGAAGAATGGGTGGGTTGACATTAGCAGAAAATCAATGTCACCCCAAAGAGTAAGGATGATGGGGGCAGAGAAATGGATGATTTATACCAAAGAAGGTCAACCTTGGTTAGAATAAATTCTACTCTTTATAGATGGTCAGACACACTGCGGCTTTTGTTTTATTCTGTGTTTTGTTCTTAATTTCTACCTATTGAGGTTATGAGTAGAGGAGCATATGAGTACAGAACAGGAGCCATTCACATCAAACCAACAGTCTGCCTTCAAAAATAAAGGAAGCTGCCATTACAAAAATATGGAACAATGGATAGGTGACCCTAATGCCCATGAACCAAAGGTCAACTCCCTGAAAGGCTCTTCACGTCACAGATGCTTACGATAGCCTGGCCCTGTTCCATCTGCCAGGATTTCATTCTGCACACCAGGTTTTCTCCTACAATGG
The DNA here is from genome assembly GCF_014898765.1 of Herpailurus yagouaroundi. Lineage (NCBI taxonomy): Eukaryota > Metazoa > Chordata > Mammalia > Carnivora > Felidae > Herpailurus > Herpailurus yagouaroundi. The sequence continues at coordinate 3,516,379 of NW_024412467.1, read as the reverse complement.
GAAATAACAAATCTGAAAATCTCACATTAGATATCCATGGAGCAAAAACATATCAAAAATATAAATTGAAAGAAGAGAAAGGTTTATCCACTTTAAGAAGGAAATTAGCATAGATGGTTAAAAAATACCCATCACGTGTGTAATAGGAAGAACATTAATTAGCTCTTTAGAAAAAAGCAGAGTCACGAGGGATATAAGAAATGGAAAAGAAAAAAGAAACCTGAACACAAAGCCATACATTGAGCTTGCAGTGTAGGCCCTTGGATAGCAGGAGGTAGGATGCTGAGGTCCCATCTGACCCCCACTGGACAGAACAAAGAAAGTGGGGAGAAACCAATGTGACCTTGCCTCCAGAATAGATAGTATTTTCCCCTCCTGAGCATCAAAAAAGGAGAAAGAGATGGTCAATGTTGGACTCCCCGCAAAAGACACTGAAAGGTAGAAAAGACACAATCTCAGGGTGTGTAGCAATGTTTCAGTGTTTGTGAGTTTTGAGGCAGAGTTGAAGACCTTTAGAAAGCTTAAAACTTAAAATCACAGAGCTGCTAAACCAACTTAACTGAATTGTCCTAGCTCTTAAAGCTCAGAAACAGTTTAGGTATGAATATGAAAATCGTGATTCGATTAACTTAAATGGTAATTGGTGACCAGGGAAATGACATTTATTTGCTGCCTCGTTAATATATTATTTTGCAGCTCGCTCTTTATTGGCAGGGAGCTAATCAGTATTTCCTTGCTGCAGTAAACAATCCAGATAAGCGTTTTAATACTTCTAGTATTGAGTTAAAAGTTAAAAGTTATAAAGTTAAAAGTTAAAAGAAGGAGAAGGAGGAGGAGGAGGAGGAGGAGGAGGAGGAGGAGGAGGAGGAGGAGGAAGAGGAGGAAGAAGAGGAAGAAGAAGAAGAGGAGGAAGAGGAGGAGGAGGAGGAGGGTGAGGAGGAAGGAGGAGGAGGAGATTTATGTGTAGCAATGGGTTGTGTTGTTGTTGGTTTTTTCAAAATTTTTACAGTTTGGATTTTGTTGATTTTTTTAAATCTCCACTACTCCACTTACTTGCTTCTTGATTAAGTCCCCATTTTGCTTAAGCCCTTGCCACCAATACCACCTGGTGATGGTTTCAAATTTTAGGCTGATTTTCAGGAAGAAGCAACCAAGCAATGAGAACTATGCCGAGGAATCTCTATTCCGAGAGTTACACACTAACACACAACCAAACAACAGAAATTAATATCAGAAATATTTACTGAAACATAACTGTGCCTCTGCCCATTCAGAGCAAACAAGTATTCCAGGAAAACCACAGTATAAATCAGAAGATAAAAAGAGCCACCAGAAAAAAATAAATCATCAGTAGCCTATGGAGATCTAGCATTTGTTTTAAGTTGGTTTCCTCAAGAAATAGATGTGAACATAGGATAATAGGCTTAATGAGGCATGTGGTTGAGGAAAAACACCTATAAGGGAGCCAGGTAAGAAGGATTAGGTAGAAGGAAAAGGAAAGTATGGTGCAGTTGAATCAAAATCCTCACTTCAACCCACAGGCCACATTACACCTGAGACAGTTCTCTAGCGATGGCCCAAATGGAGGGGGAGGGACTTTGAACCCCTGCATTGAGCAGTCATTGGATGTAAAGTGTTCCAGGAATGAACATATCAGCTCTCTTGGGACTTAAGACAATTCTGGAGACGGACTCACAGGTGAAGTCTGCAAACAATGCTCCCAACGCTGAGGGAAACATGTGTCTCAGTCATACATTCACCAGCAGACAACAACAACCATTTAATTCACCCCTGTGGCTCTTGGACCAACTTGCTTTGAATAAATTCAATGCATCTTGGAATAACTCCTCCATGATTCACATTAGTCTCTTTTCCTGGAAATTGTTACAAGAGGGAGTTTAGTAGAATTATTTTCCTAGCACCCAAATTTATAATAGGTGTGTTCATATTTGGGAACCATCATGTTGATTTCTTGGTCTATGGGGTAAGAGCTGCCAGGGGAAGGCCAGGCTGAAGTTCTAAATCTATCCCTTGTTGCCTTCCCCAGTCAAGATAGTAAACACAGAATGTTCCCAACTTGGGTGGACCCTTGAGTCAGAAAGGGTGCTTGAATGAGAAAGAAATCACCTGCTGCGGCTGCTTTCGGGGTCGTGTTAATACACACCCTCTCCCTCCTCTGCCACCCATTCTAGATTCTCCTTGCCTTAACTAACACCTCTGCTGATCTAAAGTTGCTTAGCTCATGGGATCGTCCAGACTGTCATCGTGCCAGTGCCTATGACTCTCATCACTATGTCCTTCTCATTGTGGCTGCTGCCCTTTCCATTTATTTTCAAAACTGGTCAGGGGGATAGGCTGAGATGCTCCTATAGATTACCTTGATGCCAAACTTATTCCGTCCTACCCTATCTCTTGTGCGCCCGCAGTCCTATCTCTTTCTGATGGTTGGGGTCAAGCAGCCCTGCCAGGGCAGTAACAAATCATGGTGCTGAAGTCCTATGAGTAGAAAATGAAAATCCATATTTAGAACACGTAACCATTCCAGTCAAGATGAAACACTTCCCCTTCCAAGATGGAAGGGGTCTAGTGTAATGAACTTGCCACCGAGTGCTGGTTAGTCTCCTCAACAGATGATGCCATATTAGGGACTCAAAATTACTGAACTGTGGAACATCCGACAATAGGATTAACTAGAACAGCCTTAATGAGTGGAAATCCATGTTGTTGGGCCCACACATAGCATTTATCTCTATTGCCCTGAAGTACTCTGTTTATGCACTCACATGCCAACACTTGCATAGCCAGTGAGAAAGCCTGGCTAATATCAACTGGCTGAGTCACTTTCTCTACTAGCTTGCATAGTGCCTCTTTCACAGTACAGGATCTCTGGTGGGTGTTATCATATATTACAGGGATTTTCACACATGCTGCCTTCTTCCAAAGATACATGCCCATGCCTCTTCCTCAGAATTTCCTATCTCTGGTCTTTCTCTTCCAAGGTTTCTAACCAATTAATGAAACCATTTACCATTGCCTGTCAATCCATGTATATACTTCCCTCATGGCGCCTCTCTTCCTACAAAAGAAATGACCTGATAAACTCTCTAAACCTTTTCTCTTCACTAGTGTCTTTCCAGGCCATCTCTGAGTAGAGCTTTAGTGCAGAAGCCGTCTATTTTGAGTTTGGGTTCACATATCAAGTAAACCCATTTGTGACTCAAGCTTGGTCTTCTTCTCCCCCATCAGCTGGTTGTCAGGGACTCCGCATGTGGCCTAAAGTGCTAGCTGAGGGGGAAGTGTCCATGAACTATGGGGCATGGCGTGGAGGGTGTGTTACCTGCTGTAGCCTACTTATACCCCTTTCGTCTGCTTGTGCCCAGTCTTGAATCAGATGTCTGTGCTAGCTGGTCTTAACATCTCCCATGTTAAGATGGATTGCCGTTGGGCCCATTTAATCTTATGATTCTGTGGGTCTACAGGTCCACATTGTGATTTCCCTAAGTGGGCTTCCTAGAAAGTTCACTTGGTGTCTTGTATGCTTCACAGCACAGATATCTCTAATGCCATGAGGTTTTCTGGGTCCTATTGTCCATCTGTAGGGCTCTCTGTATCTTATCTTGGGCCTCACGCAGAATTCTTTCCTACTCAAGGGTCCACCCAAGTTGGGAACATTCTGTGCCCCTTGGGAAATTGGTTGGGGAAATAATCTAAAGTGCGAAATATGCTACCTAACTTGAAGAGGCCTATCAAGCATCACCTTTCCTTCCTAGTGTGGACAGGTGTGACATACACCTGATAAATATACCACATCTGACCAGCTGCAAATGGGCCAACTGTTTGAGTGGTCATAGTCTACTGTGATCTTCCAAGATCTTTCAGATTTTTGTAAAGGCCAGAGTTGTGAATTAAACGTGAATCTGACGGAGGCACCAACTTTCAAATCCCTTAGGTCACTAAGTGTGGCAATAATCTCTGCCAGTGTGTGATGTGGTTTCATATTTACTATCTTGACTTGGGTAGGCAAGAGGGGGTAGATTTATGACGTCAGCCTGGCATTCCCTGCTCTGGCAGCTCTTAAGCCACAGACCAAGAAATCCGTGTGATAGTTTCAAATATGAACATGCCTATTATAAATTCGGGTACTGGGAAAATAAGCATGGGGTATACCTGTGAATCCAGTCAGCTTCCTGTGACCTGAACCTGAACTAGCATTCTACTAATCACCTACCCTACTCAAAGTCTGCCATTTCTCAAAATGTTCAGGTATTTCCTTGAGGATATGGCCATAGGTACCTTTGGCGAAGATCTGAAGCAACTGGTACTGTATTTATAAGCCGAGATTCTGTGGGGACACTCCTCCTGGGAAACTGGCCTCTGCTTCAGTCTATGGACTCTGGATTTAAAAACTGGTTACGTTACAGAAGGCAAGGCGTTCTTACTGGAATGGTTGCCCTCCATTTCTTGACCACCTTTTTAAAACTTCTTTTGACTGTACGTAAATGTGGAGTAATACTCATGCTGGCTGCCGATCTATTTTGCCCTCAGAAAGACTATGTTGTACTAAACGTTTCTGTAGTTTCCTGCAGGTCCCTTTTCCATGGCTGTCATTCCAACCTCACTACTCTTTATGATTATTGTACCCGCCTCACTGATCATAGTTAAATGCTGCCACCTGGGCTGTCATTTCAGGACCTCATCACCTCCATTGTTACTAGGGGACCCAAGTCTTTAACAATACCTCCTATTACATTGGCCCTGTGGACAGCCACCACTGGACTTCTCAATGCTGTTGATGCTCCTCTCAGAAGCTCGTTCCTTGTTGCTTTGGAAATGGAGTATACCATGGTGACTTCCATGGAACACATTCAGCCAGTGGGGTTTCTGGACTTACATGGTATGCACATTCTGGAATGCCTTCTACTGAGTGGCTTTTGATCACTTCTACTGCCTGCCACAGCAGTATTGTACTTTCATTTTACTTCCTTAGGCTGTCACTCTCTTGAAACTTTCCAAGGCCATTCTAGCAGCATGTTAGCACTGTCTCCTGGGACTCCTGTCTCAAAGGACCCCAGTCTCAAGGGAGAGTGCTCCCTGTGATCAAGTGCTCTCAGAATATAACCCCATATGCTTTCTCCTGACTCACCCTGGTATGTGCTGGTCCCAGCTTGAAATTCCTTCAGAATATAGAGCACTTAGCAGGTCAGCATTTTCCCGGCAGATAATGTTTGACTTAACCCTACTTAGTGGTCTGTTGGCCAAGTGGAACTGTGTGGGAAGGTCCTGAGTGGGGTGGGGAGCACACCTTGTCTTGAAAAGCAGGTCTCTGCACTGTCTTCAAACAAAGACGAGAAGGCACTGGTCTTGAGTGAGAAGAAATGGCCGATTCTGCAGGCCCATAGGATTCAGAAGGATCTAAAGATTCAGGAGTTTGAGTGCATTGACCCATATATTTCCATCCCGAGTGTCAGGTTGCTGTTTCTTCCATCAGGCTTGGCTTAGCAGACTTCTTGGGATTGAGAATTCCACTTTCTCTAGGACACAGTTCCTTTTACAATTGCATCCTGGGTTTTCCTTCCTCTCTCGATAGAAGATGAGAATCTTATATATTGGCAAGGAAGTCATTTATCTAGCTATTACTTTTTGTTTTATGTTTTTTCTCATAGAAGTCAATTTTATTGAGTGTCACACACACACACACACACACACACACACACACACACATGCACACACACACACGAGTATATATCACTTTTTGCTTTAAACTGACTAATCTCCCTCATCTTTGCTTCTCCAATGCATTGATAGCCTCCAGTCACAGCCATTTGATCTTATAATTTCAACTTTCCCGGAACTTCTCAAACGCCTCGGATATTTTGCATGTCCACACATCCCCTCCGCTGGTAACCCATCCCCGTGCCCCAATTCCTCACGGGTTGAAGTTTTTGTCATAAACCAGTACTTTCCAGCCCTTGTCGGTATTTTGTGGACCTGGGGTAACGGAGCCCTGTTGTCAGGAGGCTGGGAGCTGATCCAGCTCCAAGATCTCTTTTAGGGTCTGTTTCCTAGGACCACTCCTAGCCCTAGATGTCTTACGTTGGTTTCTCGAGAAATAAACACTGAAACCTAGATTTGCATTCAGATGGTTTACTGGGATACACTCTCAGAAACACCTGTAACAAAAAGAGGGACTCGGGATTGTCCAGGGAGGGGAGTTGTACAGAGGTGTACTCGTAACAGAGGCCTCAGGTGATCTCACAGGAAGCTCTGAAGCTAAGATGGTCCTACAGAGACGTTCCTACTAGAGGCAAGGGGGCCCAGGATGACAGTCCCATGCTGATCACTTATTGAATGTGTCCTGTCCCGTAAGGACACATTGTAATATTAGGCAAAATATTGTAATATTAGGCAAAACTGCCTCTTTTGGCTGAGGGCAATTCTTCGGGTAGATGTCGGCTATGAACTGTCAATAGGTACATTCTTCAGCCACTGGGGAAAGAAATGCCTCATACCTCAAAAGTGGATCTTGGCAACACAGCAGGGGGATCCACTAAACAACAGGAGACATCCAGCAATAAAGAAAACCAAGTAATCCGTGCTGTGCGTCAGACTGATGGCTGTAGCCCAAAATAACTTTCACATACAAATCCTACACGACATCCCTCTTAGTCAATCAATCAGGTAGAGCTACCTTGACCTGCACCTTTTCAAAGCAGAAAGTTGCCAATAATTTGCCAGAGCAGGGTATATTTTCTTCTGTAGCAAAGTTCTTCCACGATAATTGGAGTCAGAATGGGGTAAATCACCTCCCAACGATGATCCTGAATATGTCTTTATATACTATAACTGCCTGGTAGATTGCAGTCCTACCTCACATCATCCTTCCTCTGATCTGGGAGACAAAATGAATTCCAGAGGATTCTGGTAGACTTGTCAGACTTTAGCAAAGCCAAATGCTCCACATAATTGAATGTAGATTGGGAAGAATTCTGCCTGAAAATCAGAATGAAACAGCATAACATATGTCCCGGGTGTCAAATTTAAAAGGGTATTTGTAGAAAGAAGTGTGCCGATCTGGGGGCAATCGGCCATAAAGCTCATGCAAAGGAAATCTTGGAAGAGTTTCAAGGTTAAAAGTCAGTGCTGCAAAGATGACCCAGAGTATTAATGGTGGAATTTCTCTCTTCCTCTTCCATCACCGTTTACTCTTTGCAAATGGACGTTAAGTAAGCTTCATATGTCTGCTCTGTGAGTTTGAATTTTGGAATTTGGAATGAGTACTCCCATAAGGAAAGAAGAGCCAAGTTTTCAGCTCAGGGTGGAGTCATGCTTATTTGCAATGCAAAATCACTGATAACTGGAAGCAGAGAAGTGAAAAGTATTCCACTTAGATTGAATACAGATATTTTTCACACATATAAAAGTGTGTTTTATCACGCTATTTCAATTAAAACACATACTAACAAACAAAACAAAACAAAACAAAACAAAAACTTTCAAAACTTCTAGAGAAAGCTGTCAAGCACAAATGATTTTTTCTCATTCACTGCAAGTTAACCTCTCGCACAATGTGAAATGGAAGGCCTCTGTCTTCCCTCTCAGAAGCCTCTGAATCCCCTACTTTACTCGCAGAAGATGATGTCAAGTTTATACAGCACTTGTAAGGTAAACCATGAGGCTACCAACTGGAATTTCCTCACCTTGTAGACTAAACCTCTTTCCCACGGCTATAATAAAGGAGAGTTCCTCCAGCTATGTAATGCCAATCTTGCAGCCCGTGGTCCGCATTCCACCCCCTACAAAATCCTCAGACGCTTTGTGCTGGTGATTAAGCCTCTTCTTCCTGTGGTTTTCCCTCTCTCCACCTGCTTCTATATTTTCATCTTACACAGACTCTGTAGCTCACATTCAGGTTCTTTCCCTTCTCACCACTGGGATGGCTCCTGAATTTCAATGCTGTTGAACACTCTTTTCTGAACTTACAGATTTTTTTTTTTTTTTTTTTTTTTGGTCTGTTGACTAACCCCTACCGCCTTGACTTCCATGTTATTACGCACTCTTGATTTTTCCCTTTCTCCTCTGGCCACTCCATCTCTACCCAACCTTTAGTATTGGCATCCCTCCAGATCTGACCCTGGTCCCTTTCTCACCTTACCTTTCAGTGACCCCTTAAGAGAACTCATTGTCTCAGACAGCTACTGTGGCACAAAACATAATAAGATAGCAATGGCATACATCTTGCCAATGCACCTGTGGATCGATTAGATTCCAGCCAATTTGGGCTGGACTTGACTTGGTTTGTCTTCAAGCTGAAGGTTAAACCCAGGTCTGCTCATGTCTTTTGTACTCCTTAGACCAGCAGCTCACCAAGGCTGATGAAAGGCTATAGCACAATAAGGCAAGCCCGACTGCATAAGCACATTCCAAGCCGTAGACCATGTCACAATTGTTAACATGCCATCGGCCAAAAGCAAGTCACATGGCAATCCCTAAGCCTGGACACAAGGAATTAAATTTCTTTCATGGTGGCAGAGAGGGGAGGAAGTAGATATTTTGTGAGTAGTGATCTAATCTTCCATATTAGTCACATATTTACCACTGATGACTCTCAATATTTGTATCTTCAGCTCAGAATTTCCTCTTAATTCTTGACCAACACATGCAGTTGTCTACTTGACATCTTTAATTACATTTTCAGATACTTCAACATCAACATATTCAAAATTCATCATCTTCCCTGTCAGATTTCATCTTTCCTCATGATTCCCTAGCTCAACGAATAGCACTGTCATTTCACCAAGTTGTACAATCCAGGCAACTAGAAGTATCCTTAACATCTTCTTCTCCTTAACTACTCCCAAGGAAATATAATTAATCAACAACTTATATCCACTTTAACCCCAAAGTATCTTCTTAAAATCTCTAGACCCACATACAACTTCAATCCACCATCACCCCTTGTCTGGACTATAGCAATAGCCTCCTGACTGTAAACTTCACAACTTTGTCCCACCAAACTCAAATCCATTCTCAACAACGTACCCTGATATTTTTTCAAACAGGAATTGTGCCCTGTGATCCTGCCCACTGACCACACACACATACATTTAAATCCCTTCAGTGACTTCCACAGCCTTCTCCTGTGCCTCTTCCTTTGTTTCATTTTGTGTTCCGGCCATACTAATCTTTCTTCTGTTTATCAAAATTTCCATGTTTCTTCATTTTTGCACATTTAGAGTCCAGAAATCCTGTTTTCTTCCATGCTATCTACAGAAAATTGAAACCTGTGCTTCCTTAGAACTTACAGGTTAAAATCAACATTATAAATATAAGTGCTTATGTCCATGATATTCTGAGAAGAAGCAGTATTGCATAAATTAAATGAAAGAGTAAATCACTAAGAAAATCAAAAGGCAAGCCATAGACTGGAAGAAAAATATTTGCAAAGGACTTAACTGATAAAGGACTGGTAGCCATAATATACAAAGAACTCTTCAAATAATAAGAAAATGAACAATCCAGTTTAAAAATGGGCAAAAAATCTGGACACCTCACCAGAAAAGATATATGATGGAAAATAAGCATATGAAAAGATATTCACCATTATATGACATCAGGGGATTCTAAATTGAAGCAATGAGATACTGCTACATACCCGTTAAAATGGCCAAAATCCAAAACGCTGACAGCAGCAAATGTAGACAAAGATGAGGAAAGACAGGACCCCCACCCCCTCTGCCCCTTTCATTGCTGTCTGGAATGTCAAATGGCACAGCCACCTTGGAAGACAGTTTGACAATTTTTTATGAAAAGTCAACATATGTTTAGCATATAATCCAGCAATCTTGCTACTTGGTATTTATTCAAATGAATTGAAAACTTAGGGCCACACAAAAACCTGCACACAACTGTGTATGGCAGCTTTACTCATAATTGCCAAAAGTTGGAAGACTTTAATCAGTGAGTGGATAAGCAAACTGTGGTACATTCGTGAAATGGAATATTACTCAGTGATACGAAACAAAAACAAAAAACAAACAAAACAAGCCACAGAAAGAAAGGGAGGAAACTTAAAGGCACGTTGCTACGTGAAAGAAGGCAACCTGGGGAAGCTTCATCCTGTATGATTGCCAATATATAACATTTTAACAAAGACAAAACAGACAGTAAAACAAAATCAGTGGTCACCAGGGGTTCTTAGAAAGGAGAAGAGGAATAAGCATAGGAGAAGGTAAAGGGGGATTTTAGGCTGGTGAAGTTATTCTGTCTGATACTGTCATGATAGATACACGCCATTACATATATTTGTCAAAACCTACAGAATGTACACTATTGAAAGGACCCTCGTATGAATGATGAACTGCAATGAAAAACAACCTATCAGTATTCGCTCACCAATTACAATAAAGGTACCACCCACATGTTAATTACAGGGGAAACTGTGGGTTGGGGTGATAGTGAGAAAGTATAGAGGAACTCTCCACTTCTGGCTCAATCGTTCTGTAAACCTGAAACTTCTAAAACATTTCCTCTGGAAAGAAGGATCCAGAAAACATACTGTAAATAGTCTGTCGTTAACCTAGGAAAAAAAAAAACCACAGGGATTCTCTATCACCCAGCACCAAGGTTGTTGGGGTCCAAATGGGCCTCATAAATTAGTAGTGTATTGAGCCAGAATCGGGAACAACGGATGTGGTCGTAGCCTGGAGAAAACGAAGTGTAATTAAAAAGTCGGTTAGACGTAAGTGTAATATAATCCTTGTTCTCTCTTCCTGGTGGATAAATTAAAGATAGGACCCTGAGAATTTGGTCATTGATTTACTTTTCAGATGACTGTTCGGTGTCCTAGTCGCAGGCCTTCACTGGTATTTTCTCGCTCCCATTGAATTCTTTCCTAAGACAGTGGACAGATGCACCACAGCTGTTGCTGCATGTCAGGAAGCAGCTTTATAACTCTGTCTCCCAATGAAATAAATACAAACTGTAGGTTATAGAAGTTCCAGTGCTCACGTCGGCGGTATGCGCCGGGAATGTATAATGGCTACCACCTGATGTATGCAGAGGGAAAGCAAGTTCGAAAAATGTTCCGTGCACCTCATGCCTTTCTGAAAAATGATAGCTTTCCCCCAAGACATATGGAAACAACTGCTTTCCTGAATGTGTAATGTCTCAGGGTACAGATGAAGCCAGTCGGCTTGACAGATAACAGCAAGAAGAGAAATATATGAACATTTCTCTTTGGGCCAAGAAGCAATAATGTGTCTTACTAGAGTTACTGCCTCTATTAAAACTAGATACAGGATATTAATTGTGTTACTACAGGAGATAGAAACAAGGACTGGAGCCGAGCTCCGAGACAGCATGGAAACTGTCACTTCCCAGTTCAGCCTTCCCTAATTAAGTCCCAATGGGGTCTCCCGTCCATTTCGGTAAGGCGCGCTTCTCAGGATAAATGATATTTAAACACACAGAAAAATCCCTGCATCCAAATTGGTCACCAATTCATACTCGTACTAGATGGCAGTGGCCTCCGGTTGTTACACACTCTCCCAGCGTCTACCAGTGAGCAGATGTGAGTTAGTGGGTTCCCTCTGCCTCTTCAGAGCAACCCCAGCTGTATTTTAAGTCCCAAGTCATCAAAGGCCGAGCCAGACCCGTCCAAGGGCCACACACCAGCAATATGGAACAACACAGAAAATTCGGTCTCTGAGGAGACAATCCCGGAGCCGGCATGGCGGCTGCCTGTTTACCATTTTTGTAGTTTTCAATTTCGCTAGTTTGAGGTGGCCAGGGGGAGGTGGGTGGGGGCAGTCTCTTTTCCTTGAAAATCTCCAGCCAAATCTGCTATCCTTCACACGAGGACTGCAAGAATATTGAGAGAGAATATGCATGTGCACCTGGGGTTGGCTCCCCTGTGTGGCTGTGCCCCTTGCCCAGCTCTGTCTACCTGTGACTTGTATGTTTACTTTGCTCTGCTTCCTTCCAGGGTGAGCTCAGTCTTCTTCTTCAACCCCAGTGCTCAAAAAACACCTCTTAGTATTAATGTCTCTTTTCCCAGACTTTCTCTGATCTTTTGTTGTTGTTGTTGTTTTTAAATTCAAGCTAGTTAACATACAACAGAGTCTTGGCTTCAGGAGTAGAAACCAGTGATTCACGTCTTACATATGACCCCCAGTGCTCACCCCCAAAACTGCCCTCCTTAATGCCCATCACCCATTTAGCCCATCCCCCCATCAACCTCCCCTCCAGCAACCCTCAGCTTGTTCTCGACTTTAAGAGTCTCTTATGGGGGGGAGGGGGGCGCCTGGGTGGCTCATTCGGTTACGTGCCCTACTTTGGCTCCGATCATAATCTCACAGTTCATGAGCTCGAACACCACTTCAAGTCTGTGCTGACAGCTCAGAGCCTGGAGCCTGCTTTGGAATCTGTCTCCCTCTCTCTGTGCCCCTCCCTCTCTCCCTCACGCTCTGTCTGTCTCTCTCTCTCTCTCTCTCTCTCTCTCTCTCAAAAATAAATAAACATTTAAAAAATGTTTTTTAAATTAAAGAGTCTCTTCTGGGTTGAACTTATTAAATTTCCAAAGACAGAAAACCAAACAAAACTGTGTCTCCAACTGAAAGCCACAAAACCTAGTGAAACATATAATGGGCACTTATTTTGTACCTTTTATTTTCCCCAAATCTTAAGTTCCTAAATGCAGACATTACATTTTTTCCCCAAATAAAATACATAGATATAGAATTGAAGTTGACTAAGTAGATTATAAAGAAAGGCCGCCAATTCCAGCACAGGACAACCTACGAGGGTAGGCTTAACTATGATGTATTATTGGGGCCATATGTGACTTGTGCAAGGGTGAATTGCTGATTTTGAAGGAAAAGTCGTATGCCCCATTCACCTGGCCATTTTCATTCCCCAGAGCCTTGCGTACTTCCCTGCCGTACTATTAATAAAACAAGTGAGTCCTATGAGAACATCTATTTTTCTAAGCGATTATTCCATAGGGTGGTGTCCTAGGTTAATAAAGGCTCATTAACAATTGCTAGCAGAACCCCTCAAGCTTTTCCAAGAATTCATTTTACAATAATGGAAAGAACATCACAATTCCCACCCATATCCAATTTCAAGTGCCCTACAGCAAAGAATAAAAAGTTGGAAACACAAAAAGGTATATGCTATCTTTTCAATGTCAAAAGCACAATCATTCTGGGGGTCACTTTTAGTTACTGAACAACTAGTGTGGATTACAAGTGCACATTATGTTCTTCTTTGTCCTGTGGAACGCACAGCTCCATATCGAGTCACATAGATTATGGGGAGAACCCACTGCTTTTGCCCTGGATTTTCTAAATTTCCCACAGAAGTAGCCAGATATGTTTCCCAAAGCCTTCTAACACAAGCACGATATGGTTGCTGTGCCACATTTCATGTTGCTGTTTATTTCATGCAGGTACCATATTTGTTAGGGTGAATAAAATGCATAGTTGCTTGGCCTGTGTTTGAAACTTTCATCCAGAGAGACGCATGCTGTCTCAGTAATTAAGAGGTACCCCGGTTATTAAGAACTCATTGATCTTCAAGAATTTTTTATCCCACAGGATCAGGTGAGAAGGTAGAATGGAGAAAAAAATATGTTTTGTTTTTCCATTGGAAATGAAGTAAAAGCCATATGATATTGGGACTGGAATATGGATCTCTGTTTCATTCAGCTTCTGTTTTAACTCCAGAACTTATTACCTTAGAGTATGTTCTTTCATTTTGTTTAAAAAGATGTGTCTTCTGACAATGGTCCGGACATAAATGTTTCTGTTAAATATGCATTATAATTGGCAAAAAAGAAAGTCAGTATTTTTTTCCACCTTAGTTTCATCCGTATTAGAATAATAAAATCAGTCTGTATTCCCGTCCACTCCTTGTCATTTGCCTAATGCCCTTCACCCTCATGTGCCCTTTCGCCTTCTTTCCCATTTTATAGAATTTCTTTCTCTCCACCGATCGCTTTCCCCCCCATCTCCAACTCCCCTCCAAGATGCAAGGCTGTCATATTGCTTTAAAGAATAAAATTTTCTTTCCTGGAGCATTGCACAACTGGAAGTCAAAGATTTCTTCGCGGCAAGAACAAAGCTTTTCATTTTGTAAAATACTTAGTCCTGAGTGACCCTCTTTCTTACCGAGTTGAGAATGTCAGCATCTTGCTGACGGCTCAAAGCCATGGAAGCCAGGAAGTGCAGTAGAAAGAAAACCTCACGAGGTTTTACTGTAGAATGTTTTTAATGAAATAATGGTCTTGGGAGAGGTGAGCCCAACAGCTCAAGAGACAGAGATATTCTGATTAGCCAAAGGGCGAGCAAAGTATGGGTCAGCAGTAGGACGCCACCCTGACGTCTGGCTTGGGGCAAATGGGCCCAGTGAAGCACGGGGTCTGTCTGCGGAGCCCAGGCAGCAAAGCACCCGATTAGGACCAGCTGTGAGGCCAGCCTCCTGACGGAGAGATGCTTCAACTCAAAGCCGAAGCAGCTCCCCAGCCCGCTGCCACAAAGTGCCATCAGGCCAAAAATCTCTGTGCCCCCACATCCCTAATCAGGCTCCAATCAAAGACACACCCAAGGGCACATTACTTACTTCTTTATCATCTCTTTGGCCCAACATCAATAATGAAACCACAAATCAGGTCTGCCCAGTGTGCTACTTGGATCAAGGGGGAAAAAAAAATCCAAAACAAGAAAAACCTTCTCATCTTTTTCTACTTCATAGTTCAAATTTGGTGGCTGAAGGAAACAGTTTTCTCTAATGTAAGGACAAATGACTTTACAAAGATTATTAAGAAACCAAGCCCCGGTGGTTAGCAGTTCACACATGAGACCATAGTGCATGGAAAGTGATTTAATTTTTGCAGAAAATGTATTAGAAGCCCTGCCTCTCATATTTCTACCTTCCATGAGATGTCACTGAGAAGTCAAACACAAGATCATCATATCCATACCCAGCCTGCATATCCATACCCAGCACCAGCTGCCACTTTTTCCAAACCGCACCAAATGTTGCATCACCGTTGTTTCCTTAGAGTCTAAGGTGTTGCTTTAGCATTCAATAACCAACGAGCATAGCTCACGTGGAAGAAATTCTGAGGCTGTGTCAGAATGGCCAGCAATAACTTCCGCATACGTGAAAGTGATTGCGAACCACATAAACACATCCCAATAAATCCACCATAAATGTATTCTTAAATTAACTGCCCCCTAGCTAGATGCCCCCGGAAAAGCTCCCGGCCACTCCAACACCAGCCAACATGAGGGCAAATGGGATGGAAGGGGGTTCAGAATGGAATACCATACTTTTTCAAATTGTATAGGAATACGTGACTGCAGTAAGCCCCCAAGGCACTTCTCAAGGCCGTAGAAGGGTCTGAGATGTAAGAGATGGACCTAAAGTTTAAGAGTGTTGATTTTATAGCAGATTTTCTTCTGATTTTGTAATATATTTGGAAGTTCTATACTAAGGTCATTCCAGAAATTTTAATCCAAATGTGACGTAGGAAGCATGCATCTTTACCACGTGGACAAAGCCAGACTGACCTGTAACCATGGCAACTAGATGGATCTTCCGGGGCATCTTGTGGGAAAGCCATGGGAGCGGACTCGAGGAAGTGTTGCCTGCCAATGGAAGTCTGTCAGAGTCTAAACGCCAGAAGTAGGCAGAAGTCCTCGAAGACGGGCTGGCATCCGGGAGGTTTCAGAGGGCCTGGCAATGAGTTGTTGGTATCTGGGCAGCATAACATAGCATGGGACCAGGTGAGTCTACGAGGAGAATGAGAATTGGAAGCACAGAGTTAGAATCAGGAAACAGTGTGGCCTCTGGTCCCCAAAGAGTTTCCTCCCAAGACAAGGAAGGAAGGACCCTGTGAACACAACTGGAATTAAAACACGAACACGGAACTCAGTTTTACTCCAAGTTCAGTCACCGGTTCCCTGTTTGAGCCCCTCATGTCTGCATCTCTGTCTTACGGGCCCACACGATGCCCATCCAGTTTCCACATCTCCAAGGGGCCGGGTTTCTGCTTTTCTTCTGCGAATTCATTCATTCATGAGTACAGATGGATGGATGGATGGATGGATGGATGGATGGATGGATGGATTTATTTGTTTGTTTGTTTATTTATTTATTTATTTATTTATTTATTTATTTTTATTTTAGACAGAGGGAGAGTGCGTTCGGGAGAGGAGCAGAAGGAGAAAGAAAGAGAATGTTAAGCAGGCTGCACACTCAGTGGGGAGCTCCATCCGGGACACGGGGCTCCAGGCCACAATCCTGGGCTCATCAGCTGAACCCAGTTCAAGAGTCAGCCACTCAACCGACTGAGCCGCCCAGGCAGCTGGATCTGTCTGGATGCATGTAAATGCTTGTTGTGTCAGGCTCTGTTCTAATTACAGAATCCCTAACACTTGGGATTCGTAATCCAGTGAATGCCCTAGAAATATGAATATGAATAAACTAAATGTCCTGTGAAGAAAATAACACTAATGGCAGAAGGTACATCCCCAGCGCAGGAGTCACTTTGTCTAGGGTGAGATCAGGAAAGACGTCTGTGAAGATGTGTAACATCCACTAAGTCCAGAGGAAGGAGAGGGGCGGCCACACAACGGTCTAGGGGAAGAGTGTGTCAGCAGAGATGACGAGGACAGCACCCTGGCGCTTGGCATGTTCCGGGATAAAAAGAAGATTTAACTACATGGTGAATGATGCACGAAGTGACAGGAGCAAAGTGTAGAGACGGAGGCTTGGCATCAAATTACCTAGAACTTCAGAGACCAAGTTAAGAAACAGGCGATTTATTTTAATTGTCTAGAAAGTCATTGAATGTTTTAAAGCAGGAAAGTGATGGAAACCTATTTATCCTGCAAAGTGATTGCTCTAACTTCTGCCTGAAAAACATCAACATCCCTCCCGCTATTTCCCATGCCTGGGTGTTTCCCCTTGATTTCTGTTACAATCCTTCTAGATAACCTCTTTTATCACCTCCTGATGAGCCCATTCAGCCCCTGGAGTCCAGTTCTCTCTGGCTTGGATTTTTTCCCATTACCAACCAGCTCCCGTTCTGATACTACTGAGAAATTCCTGGGTGGCCAGAGAGCAACTAGATGAAGAAGGACCCAAGAGGGTACAGAGCCAGCTGGCACCTGTTGAGAATTTCAGTGAAACCAAATTTGTTTGGAGGGGAAAAGCAATCATTTCTTGTTTAGACTTCCAGATAAATGTGACATATGCAGAGATTATTATCTAATGCTAGAATGTGTATGTGGGGGGGGGGGTGGCAATTACTGTCATTTATACCTTTTCTATTAAAAATAATCAACATCTGGGGCGCCTGGGTAGCTCAGTCAGTTAAGCATCTGACTTCGGCTCAGGTCATGATCTCACGGTTCATGGGTTCGAGCCCCGAGCTGGGCTCTGCGCTGACAGCTCAGAGCCTGGAGCCTGCTTCGGATTCTGTGTCTCCCTCTCTCTCTGTTCCTCCCCTGCTTGCATTCTCTCTCTGTCTCTCTCTCAAAGATAAACATTAAAACATTTTTTAAAAACATCAAAATCTAATAAAATCCACAGAACACTGCAACTATAATGCACATAATTTATTTATTTATTAATATAATTTTTTGTCAAATTGGCTTCCATACAACACCCAGTGCTCATCCCACAAAGTGCCCTCCTCAATGCCCATCACCCACTTTCCCCTCTCCCCACCCCCCATCAACCCTCAGTTTTTTCTCTGTATTTAAGTCTCTTATGGTTTGCCTCCCCCCCCCCCGCAACTATTTTTCCCCTTCCCTTCCCCCATGGTCTTCTGTTAAGTTTCCCGAATTCCACATATGAGTGAAAACATGGTATCTGTCTCTGAATGACTTACTTCACTTAGCATAATACCCTCCAGTTCCATCCACGTTGCTGCAAATGGCAGGATTTCATTCTTTCTCATTGCCAAGTAGTATTCCATCGTATATATAAACCACATCTTCTTTATCCATTCATCAGTTGGTAGACATTTAGACTCTTTCCATAATTTGGCTGTTGTTGAAAGTGCTGCTCTAAACACAGGGGTACATGGGCCCCTGTGCATCAACACTCCTGTACCCCTTGGGTAAATCCCTAGCAGTGCTATTGCTAGGTCATAGGGTAATTCTATTTTTCATTTTTTGAGGAACTTCCACACTGTTTTCCAGAGTGGCTGCACCAGTTTACATTCCCACCAATAGTTTAATGCACATGATTTAATATTCTTCAGTTCAAAGGATGTCTCAGAGTCTTGCAATGGCACATAGCTTTAATTATGAGTATCAGCGTCAACTGAAATAAGGCTGGGTTCATGGAATCGCATAGTGGTATAGTTTATATATTGTCTCAGAGATAGCAATACCACCAACAAAGCAAACAACTCCTAGATATCTGTGTCAATAAACTGAACTTTCCCAAACTTACTCTTTTGGGATTCATAGGATACCAAAAGCTCTGCTGATAACTGCAAGGGGGAAAAATGAAACTCTTTAACCTGCAAATTTCATACAGAAATAAAATATGTTCTGAAACTTTCAAATACCTAGAATTTGGGGGCTGTGCTGCTGGCACATGATTTAGTCTTAACAATCTGCAAACTTCATAATGCAAAATAAAGTATCACGTTGCATATATGTTAAGAAGATGTAAAATCTGTTCAAGGTTGGCATACCCAGCTCCAGCCAACAAAAACCCAAAGCCAGATTAGAGGTGAAGGCTAAAAAGGCAAAAAGCTGTCTCCCTAAGGCTAGAGTGGAGTATTGGATTGAACAATATGTGGAAAGAATTGATGTTTTATACTCTCTGTACAGCAAGTTAATCCTATCAGGAATAAGTATTGATTTACATTTCACATCTAACTTTCTTAGCTTCTGTCAAATTTAATGAATGTTGATGCAGATATTGATTTCTCTAGCAAAAGGAAATTAACAGGACATTGTCCAATTTTGACCTTTACTTAATGAGCCATGTATACATCAAAAGCTTTTTAGAACATGTTGTTGATCAGCCACAGAGCTTCAAAAGCAGTCTTCTTTCTGCCCACCCCCCGCAAAATTTAAGACTTTTAATGATCTCCAAACTCATAATTACTATAGAGACAGGGCTCAACAGAAACTCAAAAGAGGGCACTCCCCTTGCCACAATGTAGGCAGTGAGAAATCTTCAGTGGCTTGCAGAATGTGGAAAATGGGATATGTCTACTTATAATTCAAATACCATCTTTTACAAGGCCCTGAGGGGAGTTTATTTAATAGCAATCCTGAATAAAACCTCTGGCTGTGTACCTTTATGTCTACAAATAAGTCCCAGCACATGTTTGTTTAAATCACTGCTACAGGAAAAAGCTTGATTTTAGTTTTGATGTCCTTTGGGGCAAAAATTTGGTTCTGGATCCTCAAAAAGAAATCACATGCATTGCTGTTGATGTGCTGCTTCTAATTATTACGTTTCTTTTTTCTGCAACGTGTGCTTTGTCTAGAGGATTGGGAAGCATGGAAATAATCAAATAAATATCTGGATCCTCTGAGTACATGCCCTTATAATCCTACGTGGGTACAGAACAAAAGAGTTGGGATCAAATGTTCCATTTAATGTCCTATCTTGCTAACATAAATTCCAAGGATTTCCTATATTTTGTAGTATATTGTGGATTTTTATAGCAAATTACTCAAAAGCCATAGCTACTACTAAGTCTTGAATATAGTGTGTTATATAAACACAATGGCACTTGTTATAGCCCAAAGTGCAAATTATTGGTAGAAGACTACAAGGGGGTCCGTAATTTGGGTTGAATTAAATTCGGTTGAATAAATTCTGAAGGTCTTTGCAACTGTGTGCTTGACACTGCTGCTTGTTTAAATTATGGATTTCTCAGACTCAACAGGTCGAAGGGCAAATGGAATCTGGAGGCATTATGAAGCTGGCCAAAGAGAAGAGAAATACAAAGTGGTAGGATAGGGACCGGACCCAAGAGAACTGGTCATACATAGTGCAAGGTAACACCAAGAATCTTATAAATGGAAGGAGGACAGTATCTGCTTCGTAGAAATGTTCAGATAAGTTCCTTGACTACTGAATAATTCGTTTCTTCAAATTTATGAAAATAAAAACGATTCAAATTATATATGGTTCTCAGATATATGTCACCTGAAATGCTGTATATCTGTAAATTAAACTGTGCATGATCACATCCTTTCCTTGAATAATTCCATTCACTCACTGCATACATTAGTTTGAATCCCAAGCTACAGTAGAAAGCAGCCTACTGAGCCTTCTATAAATATTTCTGATTATGCTGTAACTCTGATTATACTAAGGAAAATACCAAGGAGACTGTAATTTTATTAGGCTCTGTCAAGTATTTTTTCCAATTTTTTTAGAACAAATCTAATACTTCTTTTTTAAAATCTGATTTTTGGCAGTAAATAAATAAATAAATAAATAAATAAATAAATAAAGTAGATGTCACGGAAAACAGATTGGAGGAAATGGACAGCTTTTGCAAATTCATACATCAAATAGATTCCTAAAATTTTATAAGAATATTCTTTTAAATAAAAAATTTACAATCGAGACTTTGACCCGATTTCAGGGTCAAATCCCATCTCTGTCCTCTCTCTCACATCCAATACTTACTTTACTTAGCTGTGTAACAATAGTTGAGGTCAGTCATTCTTGACCAAGAAATTCCAGTCTGCATACTGAATAATATTAGATTGCATTACGTTTCCTAAAAAGCAGATTAACAAATATCTTATGCGGGTGAAAGAGATTAAGCAGTAGAAACAAATTATCAAACGGAGTTTTGGAACTTTAGAAGTTTTCCTTTAGAAGTCTTAAAAATAGGTTACAAAGTCATATGGGATGGTAGAATTGTGGTCTCTCCTGAAGCAGGGAATAGGCCATATAACTCCTTGAGATTCTGCCCAGTTCAGTGAGTCTATAATTTTATTTTTTAAATGCAGTAGCAATGTGTGAAGGCTCTTTAAGAGCTATGGGACTGGGAATGATCTTATTTTTATACTAATGATACACTGTAGTCACATGATGTTCTTTCCTCTCAGGATCTTGGAGAGCTTTCTTGACATTTTCTAATTAACTTTCCTTGCATTTCTCAGAAGCACGGATAAGGCACATGTTATTATCCACACGGTAGGCACAGCAAAGTTGAGTGCCTAGGGATAAAAAAAATGAGTGAACCTATACTTATAAAGCTTGAATACTCAAATTAACAAAAGACTTGCTGTGCTTTTAATAAGGCAGAATTTGTGGAGAAGGTAGCTGTAGCTGCACAAAATCCTAGGTGTGTGAGATGAAAAGAGAAAAACCATTTTCGGGGAGCACTGTGTAGAATTGTGTACATGGCGCTGGTTCACTACGTGTAGCAAAAGGATCTAAGAGCAACTATGATCTAAGAGCCACTGTAAGCAGCCTTCGGGGGAAAACCCAATCAAAACCAATGGATGGTTCAAGTTATGTATGGTATGAATTCCATTTACCTCAACCAGTAATTTTGCTGTATATAAAGCTGTCATTTCAGAAGTCCCAACAAAAGTCATTAAGGGGAAGTGAAAGCATGAAAAAGACACGAAGGAACATAAGGCTCAATTCTGGTGAACGGGGTCCATTTTTGTTTGGATATGCCACACATGGTAACTCAACTGATATACTTCATCCTCACCATCACCCTCACGTAGCTGTATGTATTGAAGTTCAAATGGTCAGAGAATTCCTTGAGAGTTATGAGCATTTGTAGACAGAGAAGGTTTTTGTCCAGTTGTTTTTCTGTCTTCAAAATCAAACACGAAAATTTCAAAGTTTGGAGATTGTCAGGAGGAGGGGCATGTACTCAGGGATGTACCATTAGGAAATCTGTGTTTTAGGTCTAGCCTAGCCTCCTCTTTAAAATTTGAGGTAAAAGTGACACACACACACAAAAATGTAAGACAACCAGAAAGTCTGCCTTTTCATTTAATTTTTTGTCTACATTTTAAATTTATTTTTTCTTAAAGAAATGAAGAATGAAGCAAACCTGTGATTAAGGAGGAAGTATATAATAACTAGCTGAGAATTATTTGGGCTTAAATCCAGTGAGATCACAAATCTTCTATCTAAAGTCTCAAGGGCCTGGGTTTTGTATCTGTATGGTGGTGAGGGAGGAAAGACACACACACAGAAAAACTGAGACAGAAAGAAGATAGATAGATGACCACAGATAGATAGATGGGGAGAGGGGGAGAGAGAGACAGAGAGAGAGAGAGAGACAGAGAGAGAGAGAGAGAGACAGAGAGAGAGAGAGA
>NW_024412467.1:3461518-3494026 GCF_014898765.1 Herpailurus yagouaroundi | reverse complement strand
AGAGAGAGAGACAGAGAGAGAGAGAGAGAGACAGAGAGAGAGAGAGATTGATTGACAGACATAGCTGTGAAGGAAGGAAGGTCCACTTCAAGTATGGCACAATAGATTCTATAAAACCAACCCTTCTGGGAGCCTGGGTGGCTCAGTCAGTTAAGCATCCAACTCTTGATTTGGGCTCAGGTCATCATCTCACAGTTCATGAGTTCGAGTCCCACGTTGGGCTGTGTGCTGACAGCATGGAGCCTGCTTGGGATTCTCTCTCTCTCCCTCTCTCTCTCTGCCCCTCCCCTGCTTGTGCTCACTCTCTCTCAAAATAAATAAACTTAAAAAAAAAAACCTTTCTGGAAATAACAACTATAAATTCTGGAAAAAAAGGAAAGCAACTCATAAAGATATCACATAGTGAACCAAAAGAGACAAAGACTCTCTTTGAGAAGGAACATTTGCAAGAAAAGAACTGTAGTGGGTAGAACTATATCCCTCAAAAGATATGTGCAAGTTCTAACCTCCATGCTTGCAAATGTGACCTTATTTGGAAATAGGGTGTTTGCAGATGTAATCAAGTTAAGATGAGGTCATATGGCATGACTAATTTCCTTAAGAAAGAGGGATATTTGGTTGGACATGAAAACACACAGGGAGAATAGCATGTTGATGATGGAGACAGAAATTAGAGGAATGTGTCTACAAGCTAAGGGGCATCAAAGATTTCAGGCAACCATCAGCAGCTAGGAAAAGGTAAAGAGGGATACTCCCCTAAAGCTTGCAGAGAGAGAAAGGCCCCGCTATCACCTAAATTTTGGACCTGCAGCCCAAAGAATAAGCTTATTTTTAAGACCCCCTGTTTAAGGTCCTTTTGTATGGCAGTACTAGAAAACTAACATGGGGATGATACTGTCTGAATTTCCCCATTTTACAGCTTTTATCCTGAGAGTAGTCCCCAGGATTCAATGTGGGACAAATATAACTTTCAATAGAAAAACCTCAACATTACTGGACTGATAAATCAGAACAAAATTTGGAGCAACCACATCCCTTGGAAATTGGAATTCCAGGAGGGCAGAGTCAGAGAAGGGACCCTTGGATTCTATACATGCACTCTCCCAAAATCTCTGGCTGACCTTTGTATGACACACGAAGGATTCTAATGCATGCATTATGCAAACAATCATCTCTGGCAAGACTAAAAGAACTGAACTGCAAGGAAAACAAAACAGAATTTTCAGTTTGAGTCAAGCCCACTTACCAGCCTCCAAAAAACAAACACAGAACTCTTTAGAGGAACATAACTGGCACAGAGTTTTGTGAGATGTCATTCACAATGTCCAGAATACAGTACAAAATGACTCAACATAATAAGAAATAGGAAAACATAAGCTGTTCTATACAGAAAAGACAATGAATAGAGACCAACTCTATTCATAAATGTTGGAATTAGCACATAAGCAGCTATTGTTAGTATGCTCAAGATTCTAAGAGAAAATCTGCTTGTACGGACAGAAAATCCAAGCAGAAAATTAGAAACTATTTAACAATGATCGAATGAAAATTATAGAACTAAGAAATATACTATTTAAAATAAAGAAATCCCATTGGTCTCTGTGTCTGTTTTTGTGCCAATACCATGCTGTCTTGATGATTACAGCTTTGTAATAGAGCTAAAGTCTGGGATTGTGATGCCTCCGCTTTGGTCTTCTTCTTCAATATTACTTTGGCTACTCGGGGTCTTTTGTGGTTCCATACAAATGTTAGGATTGCTTGTTCTAGCTTCAAGAATAATGCTGGTGTGGTGCAATTTTGATTGGGATTGCATTGAATGTGTAGATAGCTTTGGGTAGTATTGACATTAACAATATTTATTCTTCCAACCCATGAGCATGGGATGTTTTTCCATTTCTTTATATCTTCTTCAATTTCCTTCATAAGCTTTCTATAGTTTTCAGCATACAGATCTTTTACATCTTTGGTTAGGTTTATTCCTAGGTATTTTATGATTCTTGGTGCAATTGTAAATGGGATCAGTTTCTTTATTTGTCTTTCTGTTGCTTCATTATTAGTATATAAGAATACAACTGATTTCTGTACATTGATTTTATATCCTGTGACTTTGCTGAATTCATGTATCAGTTCTAGTAGACTTTTGGTGGAGTCTATCGGGTTTTCCATGTATAATAACACACAGACCAATGGAATAGAATAGAGACTCCAGAATTGGACCCACAAAAGTATGGCCAACTAATCTTTGACAAAGCAGGAAAGAATATCTATTGGAAAAAAAGACAGTCTCTTTAACAAATGGTGCTGGGAGAACTGGGCAGCAACATGCAAAAGAATGAAACTAGACCACTGTCTTACACCATTCACAAAAATAAACTCAAAATGGATAAAGGACCTGAATGTGAGACAGGAAACCATCAAAACCCTAGAGGAGAAAGCAGGAAAAAACCTCTCTGACCTCCGTCGCTGCAATTTCTCACTTGACACATCTCCAAAGGCAAGGGAATTAAAAGCAAAAATGAACTATTGGAACCTCGTGAAGATAGAAACCTTCTGCACTGCAAAGGAAACAATCAACAAAACTAAAAGGCAACCAATGGAATGGGAAAAGATATTTGCAAATGACATATCAGACAAAGGGCTAGTATCCAAAATCTATAAAGAACTCACCAAACTACACACCCGAAAAACAAATAATCCTGTGAAGAAATGGGCAGAAAACATGAATAGACACTTCTCTAAAGAAGACATCCAGATGGCAAACAGGCACATGAAAAGATGCTCAACATCTCTCCTTATCAGGGAAATACAAATCAAAACCACATTCAGATACCACCTCACGCCAGTCAGAGTGGCTAAAATGAATAAATCAGGAGACTATAGATGGTGGAGAGGATGTGGAGAAACAGGAACCCTCTTGCACTGTTGGTGGGAATGCAAACTGGTGCAGCTGCTCTGGAAAACAGTGTGGAGGTTCCTCAAAAAATTAAAAATAGATCTACCCTATGACCTAGCAATAGCACTGTTAGGAATTTACCCAAGGGATACAGGAGTGCTGATGCATAGGGGCACTTGTACCCCAATGTTTACAGCAGCCCTTTCAACAATAGCCAAATGATGGAAAGAGCCTAAATGTCCATCAACTGATGAATGGATAAAGAAATTGTGGTTTATATACACTATGGAATACTACGTCGCAATGAGAAAGAATGAAATATGGCCTTTTGTAGCAACATGGATGGAACTGGTGAGTGTTATGCTAAGTGAAATAAGTCATACAGAGAAAGACAGATACCATATGTTTTCACTCTTACGTGGATCCTGAGAAACTTAACAGAAGACCATGGGTGGAGGGGAAGGGAAAAAAAAGTTAGAGAGGGAGGGAGCCAAACGACAAAAGACTCTTAAAAACTGAGAATAAACTGAGGGTTGATGAGGGGTGGGAGGGAGGGGAGGGAGTGTGATGGGTATTGAGGAGGGCACCTTTTGGGATGAGCACTGGGTGCTGTATGGAAACCAATTTGACAATAACTTTCATATTAGAAAAAAATAAAGAAATCCCTGGATGTGATTAATAGCAGAAAGAGAGGACATAGGAAAGATCCCATTAAACCATTCAGTAGAAATTAAGGACCTAAAGAAAAAAAGGCCAAAATTAGCAGCCCCTCAGAAACTTGTGAGATGATCCAAGATATCTACCAAAGATTTTAATTGTGGTGCCAGAAAAAAGGAGAGAAATAATAGAGGAAAAACTACATTAGAAGAAATAATGGTTGGAAATTTACCAAATTTAATGAAAGACACAATATTACAGATGCAAAGTGACAGAGAGAGAGAGAGAGAAACCATAAGGTACTCTCAACTATGGAGAATAAACTGAGGGTTGATGAGAAGGGGGAGTTGGGCAGGGGGATGGGCTAGATGGGTGATGGGTATTAAGGGGTTGTATTCAGTGTAAGGAATCACTGAATTCTGTTCCTGAAACTAAATTACACTATATGTTAACTAACTGGGATTTATTTATTTATTTATTTATTTATTTATTTATTTATTTATTTATTTTTATTTTTATTTTTGACTCATTTTTATTATTTCCTAAGGTAAAAACTTCCATTTATTTTTTACTTTTGTCGTTGTTACTGCTTTCCTTCTGCTTATTTGAATTCAATTGCTTTTGCTTT
Source organism: Herpailurus yagouaroundi (assembly GCF_014898765.1). NCBI lineage: Eukaryota > Metazoa > Chordata > Mammalia > Carnivora > Felidae > Herpailurus > Herpailurus yagouaroundi. The sequence continues at coordinate 3,489,848 of NW_024412467.1, read as the reverse complement.
GCTAATTTCTAAAGAAATTACCTTAAGTAATTGTTTAAAATCCTTGTTTTCTCAAGTAAGCATTTAATCTTAAAATCTTCCCTCTAATCACTGCTTTAGTTATATTCCACAAATTTGAATATGTTTAATTGTCCTTTAGTTCAAAAATTTTCTATTTGTGTATGTGTGTGTGTGTGTACGTGTGTGTGTGTAGCCTATGGATTGTTTTGACATGTTTATGGTTTTGCTCTTTAGTTTTATTTCTCTAGAGTCAGAAGACATATTTGTATGATTTCAATCTTTTTCAACTTGTTAAATTTAATTTTATTTCCCACAAAATGAGACAACTTGGTAAATATTCCATTGTATTTAAAATGCATTTGTATTCAGCTATTGCTGGATAGAGTGTTTTATAAATGTCAAATAGGTCAAATTTGTTGACACTGTTTTCAAAGTTTGTATTTTTGCTGATTTTCTACCTACTTATTCCACCAATTACTGAGACAAGTTTGTTGAAATTTCTAACAATACTTGTGTATTTCTCTATTTCTTATTTCAGTTTTGGTAGATTTTGCTCTGTGTGTTTTAAGGCACTTTTATTAGAGGCATTTTGACTTATTATAATGTCTTGATATTGACTTCTTTATCATTAAATAATATACTTTATTAACGTTGTTGATTTTCCATCTTACTACATCTACTTTTTCTGATATTTTTAATATAGTGATTCCAGTTTTATTTATTTATTTTTTGTAATTGCATGGTGTCCCAAGCCAATCCTCCATTGATACCATGAACTAAAAAATGTCACCTTATATGACAAAGACTTTATAAATGTAATTAAATTAAGAATCTTGAGAGAGACATTATCCTGGATTATGTGAATCAGTCCTAAATGCAATCACATTTGTCCTTATGAGAGAGAGACAGAAGGAGATTTGACACAGAGAGAAGAGGTGAAGGCATTATAACCCAGAGGCAAGGATTACAGAGATACAGCCACAAATCAATAAACGCCATAAGTTACCAGAAGCTGAAAAAGCAGGGAACAAATTCTCCTCTAGGGCCCCTGGAGGCATGGTACTAGGCTGACACTGAACTTGGTGCAGGGATAATGACCTCAAACATGTGGCCTCCAGAACTATGAGAGAATAAATTTCTATTGTTTTAAGCCACCAAGTTTATGATAATTTGCTATAGCAGCCACAGGAAGCTAACATACAAGGTCTGTCTTCTTTCATTTTACTCGTAACTGATCTATTTTTTTAAAAACTGTATTTAGGTAACATAGAGTAAGGTCTTTCCTTATTATTCATCTATTCCTGCTTTTCATTATGTTATTTAGGACATTTATATTTAATGTAATAACAAATATAGTTGGGTTAAATCTAGTAAATTCTGGTTTCCATTTGTCCCACTAACTCTATATACTTGTTTCACTCTTCCATTCCTTCTGTTGGACACAGCATTTTTATATTTCTATTTTTTCCTGCTACTTATTTGTTATTCATTTTTACTATGGATTATTGTCTTTTTTAAACAATTGAAAATTAAAACAAATTATGTTATATTTACCTACATTTTTACTATTTCTAGTTTCACTTCAATTTATTGTGTACACCCAAACTTTTATCTGGATATCATTCTCCTTCTATTGAATAACTTTTCTAAACATTTTTTGTTGGTTCAAGACTGATGACAATAAATCCTCTCAGCTTTAATTTTATTTTAATTATTTTATCCTAATTTATGAAACATGTTATCTAGATATAGATTTAGAAGTTAATTTTTTTAAATTTTAGTAATGTCATTAAACGGATGTAAAATAGCACTTTGAGGGAAATTTTTAATTTTAAATGTATGATTTTACTTAGAAAAGGGAAAACTGAGGCAAGAATTAGTAAAAGTCATTTCAGGATCAGAAGGGTCTTTACTCATCTGATCTCCCATTTCCAGAGAGGAGACTCTACGCTGTGGAAACTTAAAAGGGGCTCCTAATAAACAATCTGAAACTGAGGTTAAAAGTAGGAAAAATTTGGGAAAAAGTAGGGCCATTTATACCTTTTAGTGACTCTCCAAACAAACTTTAAATTCCATTTCTGGAGTTTTAATACAATCAAAATATCTTATCTGTTTGATTTTTTTTTTTTAACATATTGTCTGGAGAGGTGGGTCCTAGCTTTGTAAGATCTTTCCTACTCAAACATTTTATTAACTTACCGGGGGAAAAAATGATAACACATAGCTTGCTAATAATTTTTTTTAGTTTTCAAAAATTTTAACATTCATGACATGATTTGATTATTACAAACTCTATATAAGAGGTTTAGATGATATTCCTTTTCCCTATGCACAGATAAGGAAACACAGACACAGAGATTACACAGCTAATAAGTGGCACCAATGGGACCCGGATATGCTCGTCACCACAACACTACAACACTGACTCAATTCTTTACCATAGCACTGTAACAGTTTGATGTCAAATTTTGGAACCCAAAGAGAACGATATCTAGTTGAAGAATCCTAGTAGCAGTAGTGTGTGTGTGTGTGTGTGTGTGTGTGTGTGTGTGTGTGTATGTGTGTGCTGAACAAAAGAAATAATTGCTTAATAGACAGAGTTTATACCCCAAGTGAATGTGGATCCACAAGTATTCTCTCAAATATCCTTCTTTCCATATCATTGGCTCCACTGCTAAATGTATCTCAGATTTTATATTCAAGAATCTTCCATTGTAATCTCATAGATTCAAGTCCCAGGAATTTGAATAAGAGACAAGAGGTTAAACTTGGAAGTGGACCATCCCCCCCTCCTCCACTGCTAATATTTTTTTCAAAACTTAAGCCATTTTTGTGGATCAGGCAGTCCCTGAAAGTCCACAAACTCTTAAATATCTCAGTCTTTTACTTTAAATCCATCCTGTTATTAATATATCTGCAGCCTGCTAAACCCAAATATCCCTGAATTAAACCACAGGAGGTCAAGATATGCAGTATTCTGCCAAAGGCATTTTAAGTTTCTTTCCCCCATTTTTCCACAGGGTTTACGACTTTTAAAATAACAACTCCCTTTCTTTTTTTTTCCTTTACCTATAAACAAGAAACTTACAGCAAAACACTTGAACAGAAGACGCTGTATTCAGCAGTGATTGAGTGTGGTTGGATTGGAAATATGGACTTTGCTGTTACAGTGTTTGTGTATTGAGTTCCTGGCAGGAGAATCCTGGCTTTAGAAAAAAAGAATCCCACCTATAGTGTATTTTTTTTTCAGGAATTATCAGTGCCAGGCATGGTTTTAGGTTACATTTTAACAGTGAGGTGGGGAGACATTGCCCCAGATGGTGGATGTAAAATGTGCCATAAATTTTAATGAAGCAAATAAGTCACTAATAACCCTACTGCTAACACTGCTATGTTTGGGGCCAACCTTAATAAAGGAAAATTAAAAAGGCACATGTAGCCCTTAAACAAGGGCCTAAGAAAGCCTAATATGATTTACTAATTCAGCTATTCACACTCTGATTGCACAGCCCCTGGTCATCTGCTCAAGTACAGCTGCGTCATGTAAAATAAATAAATAAATAAATAAATAAATAACTTCATTGACCACCAGATGTCCCAGCCTATAATGTGTGCTGGTAGATTTCAGGTCACTCAAAGTTCAGGCAGATTTCCTAAATATACATATGTTTTTGGTAGCAACGCTACCTTGGAAACCATACGTGTATCTTTGTTGTTTTTTTTTTTTTTTTCAGCTAGAGCCCAGAGATAACTGTGTTTCCTTGAAGTCGTGAGTTCTCTCAACCCATGGATTTGTTTTTGTGAGGCAAAGTCTAACAGATAGGCTACTAGTTAAGGATTCTGGAAAAGGGCACATGGGATTCTTCACCTCTCATTAAAATCCTGGCAAAAGATTCCTGAGGCTAGGTACCATTAAGTCTTTACCAGCCCAAACAATTAATTTGGACTTGATAACTGAGCAACATTTTCTAGTTGAGGTAACTGATATTCAAAGAGGTTATGTGACTCAGCCAACAACACAGAGAGCACAGGAAAGAACCAGTTATCAAATGGAGATAATGTAATGATGCACAAATGTAGAATACAGACTTAATAATGTACTAATACATGTGTGGACCATTATATGCACACAAAGTAGCAAAATTTAAGGGATGAGACAGAAATGAAATGAATGATATTTTAAAAGTATCTGGCCAAGTTCGATAGCTTCACTCTTCTTAACAAAATCTCAAGGAAGAATATACAGTTAAGGCAAGGCTCATCATTAACCATGGATACACATCTCTGTTTCAAATAATCTTCTGAATAATATTAATTCTAGGGCACTGATTTCTCGTCAGATCTGATTATATCATTCTTTTCACCTCCTGAAGCAGTTGATGAAGAGCTCATATGAAGCAGACGTGTGTCAGCTCTGTCACCGACTGTTGGCTGCAATTACATGATTTGTATTATTTTTGACGCAGACCTACTCCTCAGGACTCTTTTTAAGCCACTTGCCCATTTCATAAGGGTTTAGTTCAGTTAAAACAGGATAATATCCTTTAAAATCTCAGCTAACCAGAGCATGCAAAGTACAATACATCACGCAATTTTGAAAGCCAACACGTGCATGAGGACACCGCTGACCGTCCCTCTGTGGGGTGGACACTTCCTCCTGATACCTCACCTACCTCTGGAACACATGGTGTGCTCGGCAGATGGGTGGAATGGGGGTTCCAGAGAAAATCGATCATATGTTGTAGACATTTCCCTTATTCCACACTATTTCTTGTTTTTAGATAAAAATAAATATACATAGAAGTTCTATTTTTTTCCTCCTCAACTTTAAAGATTAGCACCTTGGAACATATAAATTGTTTCAAAGCATCATCCACAGTCCTTAATATAATGTCCCATGTCTGAGGCTCCAATAAAATATTCTCGTTTGTCAACATGTTCCAGTTTCTCTCCCAAGATAATCCAAAGCTGCATGTGATGTTGAATTACATATTCCTGAACTACGTTGTACAGATCAGAAATCACATGCTTCCAGGAAAGTATGAGCAATATTATGGCTGACTTATAGAGATTTGGACCATTTATGTAATTTTTGTAGATGGATGGATGTAGACTTTAAGATTTTGGTCAAATATAAGTAAAAGGAAAGTTCAATGCATACATTGCATATTTTTGTATGGTTTTTTTTTTTCAATCCAAATTTGGACTCAAAAAATTACATGACAATTATTGGTTATATACCAGGAGCCTCAACAGCATGTTTGTGTTTTAAGAAGGACAGTTTTAGCTCATATGATTTTTTTAATGCAAACTTGTCTATTTAGATTGCTCTTCCTTTACTTTTGGTCCTATACAACAAAAAAGATGTAATTTCATCCACACAAGAGGGTGATCCAAACTGACACTCTACCCCCATCTATCCATCCACAAGCTTGGAGACCCCAAAAGCCCCCTCCTACCAGTTAACCAGTAAGACTTAATACAAAAGAGAACCACATTCCCTTCACTTAGTGTCAGACATCAGATTCTTTCAGGGCTATATTGATTACATTAACCCTCTGGGTGGACAGGAAAAGAAAATTTCTATTCTTAGGTAATTATTGTGCCTATTTAGATCTTATTTTAAATTATTTACCATCTTTTCGCAGCCTCAACTGCCTCTCCAAACCTTTTTTCCCCTCCAACTTTTGAGATAATTTCACCCAAGCACCTATGTCCCAAGGTCCTTTCATTTCATAACTGTTTAAGACGGAAATCCCTGGGGTGCCTGGGTGGCTCAGTAGGCTAAGCATCCGGACTTCAGCCCAGGTAGTGACCTCACAGTTCGTGGGTTCGAGCACATGCATCTGTGCTGACCGCTCAAAGCCTGGAGCCTGCTTGGGATTCTGTGTCTCCCTCTCTCTCTGCCCCTCCCCCACTAATGCTGTCTCTCTCTTTCTCTCTGTCTCTGTCAAAACTAAATAAACATTTAACAAATTTTAAAAAGTAAAATAAAATAAAAATGAAAGCGTTCTTTGTTTCTGTACCACATGCTGGTGAAAACCCAGAACAGACCATGCAGTTTTCTAAAATGTTTCAAAGAGTTACGCTGCATTTTCAACGTGAAAGTAATCTGTCGTGTAAAAGTCATTTCATAGGAATTCTTAACAAAATTAATCTTAAATCCAGGTGATCGAGGGGAGGCAGAAGACACGGTAAAGAGAAAGCTTTCTCACGTGGAGATACGCAACTTTCAAGGCACTGTTTCAGTAACAAATGATCTAGCCTGTCATTTACTTGTCTTGCTCCCGGTCAGGAAAGGGAGGACTGTAATGCTTTTCAAATAAAATGGTACTGAAAATACAACCATCACAGAAGATCTCAGGAGAACTACCATTAGAAGCTTCAGGGCTGGAAGGTTTAAAATGTAGATATTTTTCTGAATCTGGAGCCAGGTGAAGACGGCCCCACAGAACTGGAGGGGAGGTCGTGCTCTGCCTTATTCATGGGGCTTTCCTCACACCTTCCCCCTAGACATGTTTAATTAGCCAGGGCCTGTTGTGTTTATTTGGTAGATTTGGATACAAATGGGGGAGGGGGGAGGTCTTTTCATCTCTTTTTATCAGTGGTCCCCCAAAGCCAAGGCAGGTGTCTGTGGGATTAAACATAATTACAAAGGGGAGAGTGAGAGAAGGGAGACAGATAAAAATTCCCAACAGAGCTGGAATTTGAGAATGGGGGCAGGTGCTCCAAGAGGCCCCATGGATCCAACTAATTTAAGCCCCGATGTTGTGTGAAGGCCCACATATTCACCCTTTCAACGGGGAGGACACTGCAGTCTGTGAACACAAAAGCAACCCGTCGGACCGATGCCAGGATGGCCGGCTTCTACACCATGGCTACCCGGGTAACCAGACCCTGCTGCTCACTGCTGCCTTTGTTGGGTGCCAGCCACAGGGAACAAAGTGCCACTTCTTACCATTGTACAGGCACATGCATAATCACCCTCCTTTCGGCTTACCATCATGAATGAGCAATTACTCTATTATTAGAGGGAAGAGCGGCGGCAGGTGACAAAGCGGGACAACTTCTAGTTTATATTTCTGAACCCCTTCATTTGGTTTTGCAGTTTTGGATCGACCCCTTCGGCGGGTGTATTCCTATTGTGCAGAAAATTCTACGATCCCATAGAAAAGCGGTTTTCTTTCTCAATTTGGAGGGTCTGACCCACGGGTGGACGGGAGGGGGGAAGAAAGCGCTGAAAGAAAGATGGACAAAAAGGTCCTTCTTCCACTCGGAGAACACCTGGACTGCACAAAGGAGACAGAAACCTTGGAGCTCTCCCCCACCCGCTGTGCCAAAGCGGCTTCCCGTTGCCGGCTGACTCATCGAAGCCACGACGACTCTGTCTCGATTCCTCATTTGAGATCCATTATTCACCGAAACTTTTCAGATAATGCCACTTTGAACCTAGCTGCACCCACTGTTCTCTAGCATTTGGAGAGTCAGAGGGGAACAGGGAGATTTTAGTTCGGATGACCCTGCGCTTTCTAAACTCAATGAATGGAGAGGAATGTTAACAGTAACTGGTAGATTATTTCCGTGAGTCTTGAAAGAAGGAAGTTTTGTGTAGACCTCAGAAAGAAGAAGAAAGCCCTGTTTTTAAAGCTGGGCAAGAATTTTTTTTTTCCAGACCTTGGAGGAAAACTTGAATGTCAGCGTTCCAAGTGGTCATAATAAAGCATAAAGAATAACGTTATCTTGCAACATACCGTGGGTGCCATTTATTTCATAGTGGTGTATACCACGATGTAACAGGAGTATTTTTCTTACACGAGCAAAATGTCTGTTTTGAGATTTTTCTCTCCTGTCAGCTAGGAAAAATGAAATCGAAGGATTGATATTTTCCATGCATGAAATTATAAAATAATGTTCTTGTCCAAGTATATGTTTCAAATAAGCACCCAGGTGCAGTCTTTTTCTCCTTACACGTCATCCAGTACATTGTAAAGTACCTGGAAACACAGTATATTTGGTTGCTCTAAGGCCATGGGAATATGCCAGTAATGTTAGGACTTAGAGTCTGACAAGCATACATATACTTAGGACAAAAGGAAGGACTCAATCTGGGCCCATTATTGGCACATTGGCATTTCAGGATATAGCAGGGCACACTAGGAAAATCAGGAAAAATCCTTGAAGGATTAAAAAGACTTTTTGAGGGGACAGAATAAAGATAGACCCTTTGAGACAGCTGGTTCTGAGGATTTAGGGTAAATTAAGGGTATGCACTTCTCAAGCAACAAACTGAATGGAGAAAAAAAAATCCACTCCGAGAAAACTATTAGGATGTACTGGTTCTATTCAGGGATATTAATTAGGTATCAGTGGGAAGAGATGGGGACAGAGATTAGATTATCAAGAAGGAAATTGTTTTCCACCTAAGTCCCGGGGGGCATTTTGTACCAAGATGCTAAGAAGGACATATGCAATAAAATTAAAATGAGTCAAATGACAGAGCTCATCAACTACTTGGGAGTTTTGCAAGAATCAGAGTAAAAGGCATCTGTTTGGGGGCTGATAAGGCGCTGGAACAACGATGGGTGAGGGCCCTTCTGCCTTTCAGGGATGCCATCGTTGGGAGCTAGACCAGGCCGCCTGTGATAAAGCTAATAGCAGTAGTGCGGAGAAGGTGGAATCTCAAAGCAGTGGGACAAGGCAGCAGCCAGGACTGAGAAAAGTCAGTCAACCCAAAGCCTAGAGAAACCCCATGGAAAACCAGCCAAGCCACCCTGGCGCCCCCTGTTTACTTCTAACCACGCAGGGTCAAGGATTCTGGAAAATGTCATTCACAGCTTAGCCACGTTGACATACCAAAATCGGGTGGTCCATTCCCTGTCAGCCTGGCAACATACACACTTCTTTTACAAATAAAGAGAAAAGCAAAATTGATATAACATGACGTCATTCCAAATGCAACCAAAACATATTTACCTTCTCCCTAAAAGGGGGCAAAGGCAGTTTATCTGCATTTGGGTGATGTTCCCTTCTCTCCAAGCTGAGTCACACACCAGTTTTGATATCTTGTAAATTAAATATTGAAACGTATATCAATTGCTAACATAGGTCAGGCATCACTGCTGCAATTGTTCACGGGGTCATATTTGGTATATATGATGTTCTTCCTCCAATAGCCACTTTTTATTCTCTTGGACCTCAGAAAGCATCATGATTCCCTGCTGGGTGGGATGAACTGAACCTTCACTCCTGGAGTATCTCCCCATTTGTAGTCCTGACTGAACTAGATTGTAGTTTACAATGAACTTTTTAAAAAAATTTTTTTAATGCTTATTTATTTTTGAGAGAGAGAGAGAGAGAGAGAGAGAGAAAGAGAGAGAGAAAGAGAGAGAGCATTATTGGGGAAGAGGAAGAGAGAGGGAGACACAGAATTGGAAGCAGGCTCCAGACTCTGAGCTGTCAGCACAGAGCCTGATGAGGGGTTCGAACTCACAAGCTGTGAGATCATGACCTGTGCCAAAGTCAGACACTTAACCGACTGAGCCAACCAGGTGCCCCGACAATGAACTTTTTAAAAAAAGTTTATTTTTAAGTGTTTTTGAGAGACAGAGAGAGCAGGGGAGGGGCAGAAAGAAAAGGAGAAAAAGAGATTCCCAAGCAGGCTCCATACTGTCCGTTCAGAGCCCAGTGCAGGGCTCGAACCCACAAACCATGAGATCATGACCTGAGCAGAAATCAAGAGTTGGAGGCTCAACTGACTAGTCACCCAGGTGGCCCTATAATGAACATTTATCACAAAACATGGCAGGATAGTAAGAGGTGCACCTCTAACAACTTATCACTTTGTTAACATATTCCTCCTTACTCCCAAATGGCCAGCACTATAACTGAATCTTAAAGATTTAAATTTTTTTGATGGCTATTTATTTTTGGGAGAGAGAAAGACAGAGAGTAGAGGAGGGGCAGAGAGACAGGGAGACATGGAATCCGAAGCAGGCTCCAGGTTCTGTGCCGTCAGAGTTCAACGTGGGGCTCGAACTCATGAACTGTGAGATCATGACCTGAGCCGAAGTCAGACGCTTAACTGACTGAGCCACCCAGGTGCCCCTGAATCTTTAAAGATTTAAAGGCTGTTTTATGATTCTAACCGCTCAGATGATGCAGGTGATGGAAGACATGGTGGGATAGATGCATTCCATCAATACAAGTCATTGTAGTACTTTTAGTGTTGCAGGTGGTCTGAATCCATCTGTGTAAAATATCAGTGAATAAGATATTCTAGAAGCCTACAGCCTGTTTCTTTAGAGGCAGTATTTTGAACAGGAAAGGCAAATCTTTATCCACAGTAAGAATCCAGTCTAGTGAGAAGAAACGCTGCTCCTTCCATGATGGAAATCATCCAACATAACCAACCTGCAAACAGATGGCTGGCTCACCCTCTGTGTGCCATATTGGGGGCTCAGGGTTGATCTCTGCTGTAGGCAGTTTGGGAATTCATCAGTGCCTGTAGCCAGAACGGCACTGTTGAATAGATGTTTACGTTGCTGAGTTCATGCATCATCTCCATGCCTGCTTCCATAGCTGCTTTTTTCACGAGCTCAATGTGCGAGGTTAGGGGTTACTGGGGAAAGAGCATGGCCGACATCTGCAGAATGAGCCATCTTGTCCCGAACATCTATCTATCTTTCTTTCTTTCTTTCTTTCTTTCTTTCTTTCTTTCTTTCTTTCTTTCTTTCTTTCTTTCTTTCTTTCTTTTTTCCAAGTTAATTATCTTTGAGAGAGAGCTTGAGCAGGAGAAGGGCAGAGAGAGAGGGAGAGAGAAAGAATTCCAAGCAGGCTTTGCACCATTAGCACAGAGCCCAGCATGGGACTCGAACCCACGAACCATGAGATCATAACCTGAGCTGAAATCAAGTCAGATACTTAATCAGCCGAGCCACCCAGGCACCCCTATGTTTCTAGCTGTGAGCAATTACAATATCTTCACTCTCAAGTGCCCATTTGAAGAGATATAGTCTTATAATTCCTTCCTAGACATCCATGTTACCAATTTCCCAATTGTGTTGTTCCTAATTTTTACCATTCAGCCAAATTGTTAACTATTGCCCATAAATTAATGTACATCTGCACAACTGGACACCTCCCAGGACAAGTAAAGTAAAAAACCTGGGCAACACTAAAAATTTTGCCATTGGAAGGATTTATCTTCACTATTGGATTTCAGAGCCTCCCTGGGATATGGCTATATTGCTTCAAATACCTACTTTGGATAGATTCAGCATATCGTATAGAATCATATGTGAATCAAGACCGGTTTTTTTTTTCCTTCGGTATCTTTTCTTAAGTATCTCATCCCAGATACTTAACCATGAGACCATATATGATTGCTGAGAGACAGAAAGCAAAGTAGCAAATGTAGGTGCCATGGGAATGTGAACCATGCAATTTATAGGTTGGTGTCTTCGTGACTTCTCAGGCCTTTTCACATTCACCACTTCTACTTGATGGTAGAAAACCGCTGTGCACATCCAACTCTATAGCTTGGTGGGCCCACACAATACCCAGTTCATTAAAGATGGCTCGGTTACAGGGAATCTTAGGGGCCCATGGACAAGTGTTCTTCCTCTTCTTCCAGGTGCTGGTGATAAGCCAGAAGCTGTTTATCAAAAGAAGAATCGTTATCTACTGAAGATGATATGATTTGATTCTAAAACGCAAAGCTAGTAAAGTGATTGGGCTAAAGGGCTTTACAAAAGCCCCATATAGCATATCTATCTGCAACAGACACTCGAAGAGCTACTGAGTCAGACGGGTCATACAGCCCAATGACAGAGCATCTTACACGGCAGGCAGGACCCGTCACAAAGCCTTCCCCTGCTTTTAGCCACACTTGAAACTTGCATCCTTTCAGATTGTTCCAAAAATGAGTATAAGTGGCTTTCAAAACCCAAAGAGGCTCACTAGGTATTTCACCTCTTTCTTGGTAATTAGGAGGGCCAGATGTAGTAACTTTTTCTTAATCTTGAAAAGGATATTAACACATGTCCTTGATACTTCACTAAGCTGCCAGGCCCTTGAATGTTAGTGGAATGTATTTCTCAACCTCTGGCATACATGCTTCTTTCCTTCCAAAATATCCAAGATATTTGCTACTTCCTGCCCCTGAGTCCTATCAACCTGGAGTCCGCGGAGGGCCTGATACAAAGTCTTCTTGAATGGAAAGGTGATCAATGCTCCAGTGGATGAGGTTATAACAGAGGGCTGGAGTATTGATATAGCCCCAAGATGAAATGTTGAAAGTATATTTCTGGCTTCTGTGCTCTTTCACTAAAATGTAAAAAGTCTGACTAATCAATAATTGGCTACCAGATATCAAGGTGTTTTCCTTTGCTCCAATAAAGAAACTACATTTGGAACAACAGCTAGAGTTGGAGTCACAATGTGATGAAGTTTCAAACAATACCCTAGAATTCTCCCAAGATCTCTCTGGAGTTTGCTCAGGACAAACTGAGGATGTGGTAGGAATCACAATCGCTATTCCTTGTCTTTGATGGTACCTCCACTGCTGCCTTTCCTGGGCTTACTCATCCTAACACGGTGCTTCCATGCTAAATGTGCCTTTGATTTCCCAAACCACTGACCCAGCTGGGAGAGCATGACCATCCACGTACCTCTTGTGATCAGTCTTCTCTGATTCTTAACAGAAAACAGAGGATCCATAGTGTTACCTCCCAGGTTACCACCATCTATTTTGTATGTAACTTGCTTGAATTTGTTTTGTTTGTGTTAGCTTCTTCAGAAAGAAAAATGTCCCTTCTGTGTTATCGAGTCACTTCAGTGCTGTGCCTGCAACGTGATGGGTGTTTGACAAATATATGTTAAATTAACTGAGACATTTGTGAAAGGGAAGGATAACGTGTATCTATATTGGAGCAAAGTTAGGGAGTAAGATCAAAATGCACCCATGTTTGCTAACTTACTAGAACACAATGAGACGTGGTCAGCTCCAGAGCCAGGGTTGATGGTAAAAAAAAAAAAAAAAAAAAAAAGCCAAGGAGAGACAAAGTTATACTGGCATCATAGGCTCAAGCCCCTTTCCTAGGGGTGGCACAACCCTGAGAAAACCAATAAAATCAAGTAATAAGGTAAAACAATATTTTCAGGAATATGTTAAGTTGCATTTGTTTCCTTCTTACACCTTCACACAGACACACTAAACAACGTAAAAGGCAGTGCCACATGTACAGACTGATTGTATAATTTCGTATCAAGACACTTGTGAGAGCGACAAGGTGTGCTATGAATAATTATGTTGGGGCAGCCTAGAGAAACACAGGCTGCCCCTGGCAACCAGTGCGCGTCACCGTGGGGGACCAATCACCATGATACACCTAGTATTCTCAAAGCTCATCAGGCTGTACCTGCAGGATGGGGCCTCAGGGGTCACAGCCAGAAAATAACCTGTTCCATGTGATCCACACATTGACCCACATCCCTCAGGACATAGTCGTCTATATTATGTTTGACGATAGCAGTCATTTCCTCTCTACTTTTCCCTGTCAATTTCATATGTACCTTCCTTTACTTCTTAATAATTTTCCTTTACTCACGATGGTTTCCTCCTGCTCCCGTTCTGATAACCCTTCTCTGATACGGACACAAACAGAATTTACTACTCCACCCTCTGGGTATTCGTTAGAGCTAGGACTGAGACTCTTGGGGCAGAATTTCTTACCTGAAGTATAAATTTGCAGACATAAATTCAGGATCTTTTATTTTGCAAGTCCAAGTCTACGAAGAAGTGGCATATACCCTCCGATTCTCCAAAAGTGAAATACTAAAACTACTAGACCTCCTGTTGCCGTGGGTCGAGCTGGATTTCTTAAGGAGAAATACTTTGGGAACTAAAGTACACTTTGTAAATAAAGCTTGTGCAGCGTTTCTTTGTGTTGTTGTTTTTGTTGTCTTGTTTTGTTTTGTTTGAATGTCAGCTACTTTCTGGGATTCTACCTTAGAAAAGTCATTCAAAAAGTAAGTGCTATTGAAAAGAGCAGTTTTTAACCGATTTGGCAAATACGGAGGAGTTGCTGAATCCCATAACATGGACCGTTTGCTTAGGGATTGCCCTGTTGTTTCATAACCGGGGCTCAGGATTCCCATCAGACCTGGGGCACAGGAAATAGCAGAATTGCAGGAGGCAAGCAATCACTTAAGGCAATGTGCTGAGGTAAAATCTCCTTCAGGGATTCTCTGCATATCAATCACATTCAGCTGTCATTCTGTTATTTAGCTGGGGCTGCTCACTTAAAATCTTCAAATTGCAAGCTAGGAGTGGCAAGGCAGTGGCAGGACTAAAAGAAAAAAATGCAGAAGTCTGAGCATGCAAAGCCTCAGAAAACGCATCAGTCTGTCTCCTCTGTTACTGAAACTTTTTCTTGCAGAGTATTTAAAAAACCTTATGGTATGTGATCATCAATGTCTGAAAGATGCCTTTTTATTTTACCTTTCTTAGCGTTTATTTTTGAGAGACAGAGAGCAAGTGGGGGAAGGGCAAGAGAGATGGGGAGACACAGACGCTGACTGTCAGCACAGATCCCGACCTGGGACTCAGACCGTATGAACCGTGAGATCATGACCTGAGCTGAAGTCAGACTCTTAACCGACTGAGTCACCGAGGTGCCCCTTAATGGAAGTCACTATCAAAAATTTAATTAAGCTCCAATGAGCAAAGTTTCTTTTTAAAGAACATTACAGGATTTTTTCCCCTCCAATCTTTGTGAATGCTGCGTGTGTGTGCGTGGTGTGTGTGTGTGTGTGTGTGTGTGTGTGTATTAAATTGCTTCGTGTATTATGGTTTAAGGAGTTCCATGAATAGGTAAATATTTAACATCTACCTCCTTTTTGCTTAATCACTCTGCCAACTATGATTACATTTGGTCATTATCTATATAAATATAACATTCCAAAATGGCTTGTGTCTCTCTTAACATATTAGGTTTTTCTACACCTATCGTAAAGAAACTAGAAGTTTTTGTGAAATGGCAGAGCATTTTAAATGGGTTGGATTCTCTAAGCGATCAGTGGCTCTCTCCCCATTACTTACAGATCTTCACTGGAAACCTGGGCAAACAGTCTCATTAGTATGCTCCACTGTTTGCTACCTAAAAAATATACATGATGCAGAACAGACCCACCCCTGATATCGCAAAATAAGCTCACAATACACATTCTCCTAATATTGTGTTATTAGCATTTTATTCTACAAAACACAGCCTGTTTTTTAAAGTTGAACCTGTTCCTAGATTCTAGTCTGCTCCACCAATGTAGTCCTGTGCCAAAATTATAATCATTTTGATTTATAGCATATTTATAAATCAAGTTGTCATAAGTATATAATCGATCAAGTGCATTATCAATTTCTGTCATTTCTTATACATGCACCCATTCTTCCATGTCTGAAGAAAATTTCTTAGAATCTTCAGCCTAGGGGCACCTGGGTGGCTCAGTGAGTTAAGCGTCCGACTTCGACTCGGGTCATGATCTCACAGTTGATGAGTTTGAGCCCCACATCGGGCTCTGTGCTGACAGCTCAGAGCCTGAAGCCTGCTTCTGATTCTGTGTCTCCCTCTCTCTGCCTCTCCCCTGCTCATGTTGTCTCTCTCTGTCTCAAAAATAAAGATAAACATTTTTAAAAAGTTAAAAAAAAAAAGAATCTTCAGCCTAACCAACGACAGTGTATGAGGTATCAAAAGGATCTGATTTTCGGAGTATAGCTAATCTATTGTTCTTTATCTTTGTCTCAAAACTTTTCCCACCAAAAGGCTAACCCTGAAAGGCTATAATTAAAAATAATATTAATCAGTGATAATTTTCAAGCTAAGCCAAACAAACCATTAGAATGTTTAGCCATTTCTCTGAAACCAGACTTTGTAAGAAGTTTTTATTACTGAAACTTCAAACGTACACCAAAGGAAATAGAGTATCATAAGGAAATTTCTGGCATGCTAACTATGCGACACTTATGTTGTATCATTCCTGTCCCAGCCTTGGAATAAGCCTTGTCTTCAAGAGGCATGGGTTTCTTGAATCCTTTCACTGTAGAATATGACTTAGAAATCAAGATACCACATTTCATTTACAAACGGGGTTACTTCTAGATTTTCAATTCTGATCCATTGGTCTCCCTGTCCGTTCCTACTCCAGTACCAAATTGTTTTAATTATAGAGGCTTTATAGTGTGTCTTAAATCTGGTAGGTCTAGGTACCCCTCCCACCATAGTTTTTAAAGGTTTCTTTAGGTATTTTTGCTTGTTTGCTCTTCCAAATAAATTTTACAATTGCCTTTTCTGTCTCCAGAAGATAAGAGTGGCACCTTTATTGACATTACATTCAATTAATTTATTAATTTATACAAACAATCATCTCTGTGATATTGTGTCTTCCCATATTCCATATATTCTTATGGAATATATTCCATTACTCTTATATTTATCTTTTTTTAATTTTTTAAAATTTTTATTATTTTTGAGAGAGAGATTGAGAGAGAGAGAGAGAGAGAGAAAGCAGGGAAGGGGCAGAGAGAGAGGGAGACACAGAATCGGAAGCAGGCTCCAAGCTCTGAGCTGTCAGCACAGAGCCTGATGCAGGGCTGGAACTCATAGACCCTGAGATCATGACCTGAGCTGTAATTGGCCGCCCAACCGACTAATCAAACCAGGTGCCCAACCTATATTTATCCTTATATTGTAATTCATATGGCAAGACTCACAAAATGTCTATAATGTTCTATTTTAATCATAAATTGGAAGCTTTTTCTTAAATTCTTATTTATAGATTCTAACCCAAGATATAATCAGTAAATTTTGCTAACCTTGTCGGCAATTTTACCCTGTGAAGCTCACCTTCATCTTTTAAAAAATTTTTTAAATGTTTATTTATTTTTGAGAGACAGAGGGAGACAATGCGGAGAGGGTCAGAGAGACAGGAGACACAGAATCCAAAGTAGGCTCCAGGCTCTGAGCTGTCAGCAGAGAGTCCCATGTGGGGCTTGAACTCAGGAGCTGTGAGATCATGACCTGAGCTGAGTTGCCCGCTGAACCGGCCAAGCCCCCCAGGGACCCCTCACCTTCATCGTATTAAACATATATCATATTTCCATTGCTAGAAACAAAGTTAGTCTTTCCATATTTAAAAATACTATGGGGTGCCTGGGTGGCTCAGTCAGTTGAGGGTCTGACTCTTGATTTTGGCTCAGGTCATGATCTTACAGTTAGTGAGTTCAAGCCCTGCATTGGGCTCTGTGCTGGTGGTTTGGAGCTTGCTTGGGATTCTCTCTCCCCCTCTCTCTCTGCCCCTCCCGGCGCACGCTCCCTCTCTCTCTCTCTCTCTCAATAAATAAACTTAAAAAAATATTAATGGGGCAAGGTATTGATATTGTTTATGCTTAAACTATCCTTACTTCCTAGTACTCCAACCATTTTATCTCATACATTGTGCAGTTATTATAACTTTGACAAGAAAAATGCATTTTGGTAAAAACGGCAAGTTTCATCAAAACGAAATCAAAATTTAAACAAAATACATTTTCCTTTTTTAATTAAAATCTAAGAGTGGATGAACTTTCATCTCCATTTTTCCATCGAATTTTTCCATTTTCACCTCCCTTTTTCCAAAGAATTCTTTGAATTAACTATATCAACTGCATGGTTCTTTAATAAAAAGGTTTTCCCAATATATTTTTTGTTGTTGTTTACTTGTCTTGTTTCCACAAAATCAGCATGTCTTTCTCTGTTCCAATGTACTGCACACACTAGTTTATGACAAGTAAAATCAATAAGGTCACTGTCTATTTTTGAGATGCTTAACTTGTGCCTACAGAAGGAATCAAGATGGTTTACAATATGCTTACTATATGCAATTGATAATACTTTCCCATATGAATTTACCATTAGAGCAATTTCTACCTAGAAATATGGAAATTTCATACAGCTCAGATTAATAAGATAGACAGATGAGTTTATACAATATATAAAAGGGAAATATAAAGTTATATGGAAAAGAAGAGAAGTAATTATTCTAAGAACCAGAGCTAAGTTAATTATTGAAATACAATACCTAATTTAGCTATATGTTTTTGTGAAGCTAAAGCAAATAGTGAAAAAGACAGAAAGAAAGAAGGAAAAAAGGGATGAGCCATCCTAAAAAAAAACCTTCATAGTCAAAATTCTGAAGTACAGATTTTCATATGCCCTTTGCTACACTCATCAGCACAGAAATTGTTCATAAATCAGGATGTTCCACAAAATTATTTATCCTAATTAACTCTATTTTTTATCAGAGGGATAAAAGAGGTAAAAACACTGTTTGTTATTATTGGTGAAAATATTTTCAAACCATTTCAGTTCCTTGACCTAAAATTAATTACATATTTTGAAAAATTTAAATCTTTGACAAATTACTGAAGGCCTATATAAACACCAATTCTCTCTTTGTAGAGTAATGATTTTGTGGAAAGACTTATGTCAAAACATTTTCTCATCTTTAATATTAAAAAGCATAATTACTGTTTATAGACATGTTACATTACAATTACACTTCAAATTGCATTTTTGGATCTATTAAAATGAAACAAAATATGATCTGGGTCTAGAACATACATAGCCGTGCGGCCGCCTGGCTTATAGGGAGTTCACAGAATGTAAGTGAATCTATAGCAACCTCTTCTGGGACAGTCCACACTTCTGGTTTCAATGACATTTTCTTCCATATTTCAAAATACCTATGTAACTGAGATTTCTGATTAATTTAGTCTCGTTATTTGCTGTCTTAAGAGCCATTTCATCAAGATAGGACAATGCATTGTTTCCTTCTTAGTATGACCTTGCAGGAATGCTTGGAAGTTTTATGGTAATAATCATTCGCATCCATTACACCTTACATAATAAACTCAGATTATCTTTTCATTTATCCCAAATACATTTGACTTTTAGGTACATATGTACATATGTTGCAAAACAAGAACATACTGGTAAGAAGGCTGTAGTACCTGTCAAAAAAGATCTTACTGGGGCACCTGGGTGGCTCAGTCAGTTAAACATCTGACTCTTGATTTTGGCTCTGGTCATGATCTCACAGTTCCTGAGTTTGAGCCCCACCTCGGGCTTTCTGCTGTCAGTGAAGAGCCTACTTCACATCCTCTGCTTCCCTCTCCCTCTGCCCCTCCCCTGCTCACATTCTCTCTCCCTCTCTCTCAAAAATAAATAAAAACATTTAAAAAAAACCCAAAACTTAAAAAAAAAGAACTTTTTTACAGGGACAAATAGCAATACAAACATTAGCCACAACATAAAGCGTTGGGTGTTTAATAAAAACAACAACGGCCTTGCCTCTAGGGGTGAAGAAAAGTTCCCAGAGTAGGAGCTATTTGAGCTGTCTGTCCTTATAGGATTATTAGAAATTTACCAGGTGAAAAAAAAACCATAGGGAAGGGCATTTGAATTGGCAGTCATGAAAAATAAAGAGATGGTAAAATGAAAAAAGTATGAGTTGGCATGAACAACAAGCAATAGGGCGACCTCTCAGATATGAAATTTAAGGCCAGGTGGAAAATGACTCTCAAAATATCATCACTGCTTGTCCTGGAGTTATGCTCTGTCAGCTGAATGAAACTGGAACAGCATTTGCTAGAATTCCCCTCTCTGGTGGTTGCGGGTGAAGGTGACCCAAGAGAAACGCGCAGAGATTTGGAAGGCAGAAGTGAGGACAAGTCATCAGTCTCTGAAGCGGGAGTGGGGGTGGGGGCTGCTGCGGAAAGCCACACAAAGTTGCTGATTAGCTTGACTATCTGATGGCCTGGGGCAGCATCTATGTCTGCAACTCCAGAAGCCCCACCTGTCTCCTCCTTGTACAAAGCGCATCCTTTGCGCTGGGGGACTGGATGCGGTGAGAAGCACAAGCAGGGTCCAGTTTCTCAGGAATTCCAGTTCGTTCTTTAACTACCCCAGCTTTCCTCCTACCGCTGGCTCCACAGACCAGCCACGTCCATTCCCATGAGAGGCAAAGGCAACAGCTTTCTACCAATTTCTTCACCAGCTCCCAGTGTCATGTAAGATCTAAAATAAATCTTTTACACCACATGACTCATAGTAATCTTGCTTCCCTGGTCGAATGCCCAGTGATACACAGCACTTTGTATTATTTAAAATTTACAAGTAAGGTGCCAACACATCACTTTTCCTTCTGAAGATAAAGACAAATCATGCGTACCAGACTGATTTTTTGTGTGTGCGTTTTGGCAAACCTGTAGGGGAAGCAGCGAAGAAAGATCAGAACTCATTCTACTAGGGAAGCGAAAGGCTTGGCTACACCTAGAAGAATATCTCCATGCAGAGCCCAGTCCTCCTTGAAAAGAAAGCCAAGAGAAATGCCTGGGATTCAGATTTGTCCAAAAGATTAGAACTGGAAAGTGCTATCTGTACTCTGGGGTTAATCTGGAATTGAGGTTTTTGAGGTGAGGGCTAATTCTCTCTTCATGTGTATAAAATTATAAATAGTGCTATTAACTAATGCTGTTAAATGTTCTCTTGGTCCCATTTATCGTGAGATCCCACAATATCTTGCCATATTTGATGCTTCAATCCAAGGGTAACTAGCAGAGTGCTGTGTGAATGTTTAATAAATCCGATAAATGTGTTTATTTAATACAGCAGTTGACTTTTGAGGATTACATGCCTTTGATACTCAATCAAAACACCTGTCTTTCTGGTACATAAACTTAGTTAATAGTTAACTTCAAGCTCTACCTTTCTGTTTCTTTGGCTTATTTGGCCAGGAGGAAAGGATGACAGACACTACTTGAAGACATCTGTTTCAGATCTGGAACAATATTTACCCACAGTCCTTTCTTTGTATGCTGGAACATAAAGAGCTATTTGCAGTAGGAAAAGGCAAAAGATTGGCTAAGCATTCCTGATAGGGCCTTATGATCTTGTGTGTGTGTGTGTGTGTGTGAGTGTGTGTGTGTGTGTGTGTGTGTGTGTGCACGTGTGTGCATGTTGGAGAGGGACAGTGAATGACAATCCCAGGAGGAGGCTGAATTATTTGTCCTTGGGCTGCAAGCTGGAAAGGAAGAAAAAGCTTGTATTGACAGTAAACCTACAGAAACCTAGCTGTAATGATTTCAATCAAATTTGCTGCCCTATTTTGCTAAGAAAGAATCAAGAGCACAATTAAGAAATCAATGATGATTATTGTATGACAAAACACAGTGTCTGGCAGGAAAAAAAGATCTCTGAGAAAAGAAAAACTTAATTTTAAAATGGCCATCACTCCCTCAAAGCTAAATAATTTACAATATCATTTTAAGAACTCTCTTACAAATAACCAGACGATTTTACTCATTCCCAGCAGGATGATAGCTCTGTGATTATATTGCTGTGGAGGTAACAACATCTAGCTTCTTTTAAGATAAACATTTCCAAGTGGAACACAAGGAATTTCACATTAAATGATGTGCCCAAGACTTTCTTCATGAGTGGTCTATATATTGTCCCCCAAACGAATGGGATTCATAATAGATAAGGTATTCCCCCGCTAAAACACTAGACTCATCATGAAACAAAACGGAGGTAGAAACATCTGTTGGATGCACGAATATATTCCAGCATCAGCACATGAAAGTATTTTTTCTTATTGCTACTCTATGCATAACAGTTTAAATTAAAGATAGGTTGGGAAAGGTGCATTAAGGATAAAAGGATGTAACACTAGCTGTTGCTCAAAGTAGTCTCCATGAAAAACATGAAGTTGGAGTGCTTTGCAAAGGAGATGTATCGTGAAGGAGGAATGGTTTTCCTAGATCACAATAAGCATCAAAACATCTTGAAATCCACACGGTCTTTTACTTAAAAATTTCTTCTCCCGGTTATTTCCCATAAAATTAAGCGTAGCTCCAAAGATTTCCATTGCAATATCATTTAGAGTATCTAAAAATTTTTTACCAAAAAAATCAACTACAGGGGATGTTTAAATAAAGTGTGATATCTGATATTAAGTTCCAGCCAGATATTAATATTGGTTACTCATAAAATATTTCCAAAGTATTTTATTATAAAAAATATATAATTTATCAAATAAACTGTATTTGTATGTGTGTGTAAGACAGAGTGAGAGTGAAATCTTGCATTATATACCCCCAGGTGGTAGGGTTTTTCATTTTCTCCTTTGTAGTCTTCTTAAATAATTATAATACACATACTGTTTTCATAATTAGACGTAAGTTATTCCTGTTTTCTACAACATTGAGTGACAAGAATAGAGGATGACCCAGGCAGACTTTTAGATTTCAGAGGAATTTCATAACAAGAAGTTACTAAAGGCCATTTTTTAAATAAAAATTTTTAATTTAATTTTTATGTATTTTTGAGAGACAGAGAGAGAGAGAGCATTAGCAGGGGAGGGGCAGAGAGAGAGAAGGAGACACAGAATCTGAAGCAGGCTGCAGGCTCTGAGCAAGCTGTCAGCACAGAGCCCAGCACAGAGCTCGAACCCACCAACTGTGAGATCATGACCTGAGCCGAAGTCGGATGCTTAACCGACTGAGCCACCCAGGCACCCCTAATGTCCACTCTTTTAAGGGAAAGCCTCCCAATGATGCCTTCTCAATTTATTTTCCCCTTCCTCCTCTCTGTAGAATTCTTGAATTTACTGATGCCTGGCTATTTGGTTTCATATTAACTATGCTTCTTACCATACCCTTTGGTGATGTGTCTCTGGAAAGGATATCTAACAGAATCAAGGCTGTGTTAGCCTAGTGACATCTTTGTTGAGGGTGACATGGCCCAACCAGGTGGAAAAAGCAGCTGTTTTAGGGCAGAGGGCTCGAGGGTAGGGGTTGAATGAACATACCTTGAAGAGGAGCGAAGCAAGGATACATCTAACACTTTCAAAGAATGAAGGATAAAGGAAACCTACTTGAAAACAATATCCTCACTTAGTTCAGCCCAATGGGTCATGGTATTCTGGGTGGTACTCTCTTCCATCCACGAGGGGAGTGGGGTTCAAGGAGCAATCAGATTTAAGACAATTGGCATTCAGCCTTGGCAAGGAGCGGGGACAGAAGGCCCTTTGTTGAATCCAGCAGCCAGAGTACCTTGTGCTGAGCAAAATCTGGATTAAGGGCGTGCATGCTCGCTTGTCACAAATGTTTTATTGTGTGTCTGGGCAAATCATTCTCACTTGTTAAGGAACAGCAAGGGTTTTGTTCTCCGTGGGCTTAAAATAAACCAGAAAATCAGAGGGGCTTAGGGTGGAGGAAGGGCAGGAGGAGGAGGAAGAGTTCATGTTTATGGTTTATTTTTGTTTAGTTACCTCTTCAGCTTTTTTTGAAAAGGAAACTCCCTTGGGGTTTTAAGCCTTAAAATTCTTTATTAGCTCTGATTTTAAAATACCTTTGCTAAGTTTTTAAAAAGCTAAACTGGAATAAGAAATTCGCCCTTTCTCTCAGCATAAACGTCATCGTGGCAAGGTGCATTGCATACCATCAGTGTGTGTTAATCCTGGCAGGCGACGGGAGCTGATGAAGGCCATAGATCCAGTGAAAGAGAGTATTTGAGTGTAGCTTTCCTTAGTCTTTGGCTCCTGCCATTTTCTTGAAAAATACAAAAAGCTCACAAACTCCTCTATTAGAAATACCATGAATGCAACAAGTAGCAAATCAACATATTGGAAGACTGTTTTTGTGCCTTTTTTTTGTAAACTTCCTATTTCCCTTCCTCCATTCTATCACTTCCCCCACATCTACCAACTCTTCCTGGGGCTGCGTGATTCTTATCGAAAACCACGTATTGTTTGAACATGATCAGAAAGTCAAGTTTCCAGGCCCAGTCCCATTCTAACTCAGCTGCCATCTGTCTTTCTAACAGTTATTTGTTCTCTCTGGACCTCCTTTTCCTCATCTGTCAAATGTGGATACTATTACCCGCCCTCCTATCTAATAGGGTTATTGAGATTCAAAAATATAACACATTTTAAGATACTCTGTGAATAAAGAATATGTAATAGCGAGTATGCAAGGCCTTCAACTTGGTTATGGAAATGTGGCTAATGTACCAAAAAAAGGGGCATGTATTGTAAAAAGATGTCAGAAAGTGAGACTTTGCGGCCATAACTATTTTTGGAGAGAGGATTTACTTTGCTGTGGGACTACCTCCCACTGTTCCGATGAAGAACTGTCTCGTGTACGTCTGGACAGGTAAGAAGAGCATCCGGACCATTGTGAATGTGTTCACTGCTTTCAGGAGAATCACAGAATCTAGTGCCTGGTTTAGGCCTAAGAAAACTAAAGCAGCTGTGGAGGAAGACAGAAGTAACTGTATTACATTGAACGACAGATGGGCAGGTGTTTACAATGAACAGATGCAGGCTGGCCATGAAGGAGAGAAAGACGAGGTTGTCTGCTCTTGCTTCCTATGTGACAGAGCTACTGAGAGGGGACAGCGTGTAGGAAGCATATGCTAAGTAATTACAAATTGAACTACATGTTAGATTTCTAAGAGCTACTTTATTTTTATTTTTTTTTTCAACGTTTATTTATTTTTGGGACAGAGAGAGACAGAGCATGAACGGGGGAGGGGCAGAGAGAGAGGGAGACACAGAATCGGAAACAGGCTCCAGGCTCTGAGCCATCAGCCCAGAGCCTGACGCGGGGCTTGAACTCACAGACGGTGAGATCGTGACCTGGCTGAAGTCGGACGCTTAACCGACTGCGCCACCCAGGCGCCCCTCTAAGAGCTACTTTAAAAAACAAGGGAACCAATGACTAGAGCAGAGATGCACCCCACCAGTGAAGGCTCGCCTTGACTTGCAAGGCTCCCAGTAGTGACCATCACCAACAATCAATAAAAGTGCCCCAAGAGGGAAGCAGTCAATTTTAACTATCTTTGAGACTCAGAGAAAAGAAAACCATCTATCCTAGTTTCACACAGTCCTCCATAGTTGTTCCAGGAAATGCAGATGGACATCCTGAAAGCCACCAGAAGTAGGCAGGTGGGAGCAGGAAAATGGAAAACACTAACTCACTCTTTACCTAAAGACCTTTCCTAGAATAGGCATTGCACTGTGCCTTTGTAAATAATGGTAGTTAGACATTTCAGACAGAGAGATGGCGTAAATGTTGGACCCAGTTAGAGCATGGTGAACCAATTCAAAGCAGAGTTCTCTGGAGGAATAAAAGATTGTCAATAGGAGAGCAAAGAAATGATACCCTCTGTTAAGGAATGAATTGTACCCCTCCCTCCCAATCCTATGTGGAAATTCTAATCTCCAGTACCTGAGAGTACAACCTTACTTGGAAATAGGGTCATTGATGATGTAGTGAGTTAAATGGGGTCATACTAGAGCGGGATGCCTACCCAGTATGACCCGTGTCTTCGTTAAAAGGAGAGATTTAGACACAATCAGGGAGAATACCCCCTGCAGATTGGAGATGTGCTGCCACGGGCCAATTAATTATCAGAAGTTAGGGGACAAGCCTGAACAGATCCATCCCCAGAAACTTCAGCGGCACGAGCTTCCAGGTCCCCAGTCTTGGACTTGGGGCCTCCAGAACAGGAACACAATAGATTTCTGTTGTTTAAGCCAGTATGTGGCCCTTTGTTACAGCAGCCCTAGAGAACTAATACACACTTTGTTAGAATGGGCTTACCAAAAAAAAAAAAAAAAGTATTTTAATATACATTTTATAAAGGTATATACATAGTATTTTCAAATAGCACAATAGTGGAATCTAATCCCTAGGGAAAAGGCAGGCATATTGAACATATACAAGTACTTTAAACTCAGATGTTCATAGAAATGACAATTAAAAAGGAAAAATGTTCAGCTCCGCAGTCTTATTACATGCTTATGACACCACGCGCAAATCTTCTGTTCACACGTCCGTCTTCCCCACTAGTCTGAATGTGCCTTACGAGGAACTTGGCCATATTTAGCTTTATAATGCTCGCACCCTTCACAAAATCCAAAATGGGTCTGTGAGATTCAAACTAAAGAGAATAAGCATTATCGGTAACCCAACTGACAACCGGGAGGCATTATTTCAGTGAATCTGTGACCCTAAACCAAGCCTGTGTATATATTTCCTTTTTGTTGTTATTGAATTCTAAACATGCATGATGGGTATGGATTTTAATTTACCACTCTCAGGTGCAAAAAAAAAAAAATCACATTACTTAAATTTTCCAAGTAAACTTATTTTTGACTCTGAAACCTTGTCTCAATTACGGCAAGAAATTCCACTGCATTCAGATTGTAAGAATGCTCCCTCCCCGGATCACCAACGATGGGGCTGGGCACTGGTCTAGACAGCCCCCTAGTCTTGGCTGTTATGGTTCCCTTTTGTGTTCCTCCTTGTTGATCCCCAGGTTTCCTTAGAAGAGGTCAACTCTGCATCTGGGTCAGTGTTGAACACCAGGTACCTCTGTCAGCCTGGGAGCCCAGGAGCTTGGGATCCATCTGCAGGAATGCACCCCCAAACACTGCCTGTTCCAGGGACCTGGGCAGGAGCAGCGTGCCAGTCTTTCTTAAATGTCCCTTTCAGGAAAACCCTTGCCAGCTTCAGCACCCTCCGCCCCCGCTCCAGGGCCAGGCAGCTGCTTCTGTCTCAGTTCCAAGCACTTCCCCGTCCTTGCCCTACATGGACAATCCTGCCGGATGTCTTTCCCAGGCCCTTGCAGAAGTCAAACCAAGCAGAGGCTGGGTCTCACCAACGAGATGCTTATTAATTCACCCTGTTACATACCGTGTGGAGACGCACAGTGCTTACCGCTAAACAAACCAACATTTCACGAGTGTTAGATCGGGCTATCAGTTAGTGAGACTCTCATATATACCCTTGATGGATACACTCTCCTCTTCCCTTCCAAAAAAAATAAAAAGCCAAGCTTTCCTGAGCATACGAGGGCAGCTAGAAAAAAACAATGGCCCTGTCTGGAAATAGTTCTGGAGCAAGAGATTATTCCCCTTAGTTTGCAACAGGGACTCAGCCCACCCTCCTGAAGCCGCCTTCGTTCCTATTCTCCCCCCGCCACGCCTGTGTCTGTATTTCCCCACTGTTGTCTCACACCCGTGTGGAGGAAGGTCGGTGCTCGGGGGACTGGGCACACACATTGGGAACATCTTTCACCACCAGACCAAAAGCTGCCTACCAGATGTGCATGGCTCTGCCCGCAGCATCCAGGAACACGCCCCACGTAAACTGCAGCCCTCTTGAGTTCACGCTAAGTAGGAAAATCAATTAAAGGAAAACCAAGGCATAACTTGGGGAAACCCCTCCAGTCTCCATTTAACACTCCTACATTTTTCCTTTTACTTTAATCAAACTTTGATGAATCCAGCTGACTTTTCCATACACTCACTGTCCCTGCTCATTTGATCAACCCGTTGCGGGGGCGGGGGGGGGGGGGACATAAAATCCCTTAGTTGTTTTGTGTCTCAAATGAGTGCAGTACGGCCTCTTGAAATCTGTGAAAGTGCGTGCATGTGTGTACACATACACATGCATTGACACACACACGCACATGCACACAGACTCCTGTTCCAGGAGTGTTGTGCAAAGAATCGGCCCCCATCGACCATTTTATTACTGTTTGCACATTTGGTGCAGAGCGGCAGTGAGGGCCCCGGCGTCTGCAGCAGCTCCGGCAATTAGCTCCGAATGAAACAGTCATAAATAGTAATTAGCCATTCCCTCAGTCGTGTCCCAAAGCCTTTAAAAAAATCCGCAGAGAAATCAATGCATTCTTTTCTAAAGACCTATTACAGCCACACCACCCACTCCACCATCATTTCACAGAAGCTCAGAACAGGGGCGACATTCCTGACGCTCCCCGGACGCCCCTGAGCCGGTTCCTGCGGGGGGATCCGGGCAGAAAAAGGAGCAAAGAGGAGGGGCAGAGTCACGTGGCTGAAAGTCAGAACAGCCGTTAAGTCAGGGAGACACGGGTCGGGAGGAGCGGAGAATATTCAACACAGGATCCTAATTAACACAGACTGGCCTCCTTCTGGGGCTCTCCCTCTGCCTCGGCTTGGAGCCCAGAGCTTGGCGGTGGGGGTGGGGAGGGGGGCTCACTCAGGGGCGGGTGTCGGCCTGGGGCCCTTGGGGTCTCGTCTCTCCCGCAGCTGGGCCGGGAGAGCGAGGAGCGAGCACGAGGTCTCCTGCAGATGCGGTCCTAGTCCCCGTCTTAGGAAGGCGGGTCGCCGGCCCCTGACAGGCGGAGCTGCGGCCTGTGGTGACGAGGAAGCCCTGTCATCCCGTAAACACCGTCGTCCATTCTAG
>NW_024412467.1:3365751-3461118 GCF_014898765.1 Herpailurus yagouaroundi | reverse complement strand
ATCTGGCACAGGAGAGCAGCAGCAATGAAGGAACCCATTCTGCCTTCCGGAAGGTTCCCTCCGTTGCTCCAGACATCAAACTCCCCATTCAAGGTCAGTGTCAGCTTCTCACGTTTCCCTTCAGCAAACTTCTTCCCATCAGAACTCAGAGTTCTTGTGATGTATATCATTCACCTGGTAACTAGTATAACTAACCTGGCCACTGGTTAGAACTACCCTTCCTTCGTGATCTTATGTTATTTTAACTCGTTTGGTTATTTTTGGTTTATATCCTGTCTCTCCAAATAGACATTATATTTTTATCTTTTTTGTATCCCTCACAAAGCCTCACGTGGTGTGTAATACATGGCACATATTAAGAAAAATACATAAACCCTCTGATGGGGGAGGGGCATCCCAGTTTACTTTCAGTGCAGATGGAAACGGGATACAAATGGCAATATTAAAAAAAATAAAACTTGAGCAAGCATTTTAATTTCAAGACAGTAGAGCATGTGACTCTTGATCTCAGGGTTGTGAGTTCAAGCCCCACATTGGTGTAGAGATTACTTAAGAACTAAACTTAAAATAATAATAATAATAATAATAATAATAATAATAAATTCTTCATAATTGTACTTCCTTTGTTGGTAAAGACCTGGTGGGCACCAGCAGCCACAAATCAGTAAAATCATACGGCAGGAGCTATGGAGTTTGCAGACAATGGAGACGTAGGTTCTGGCCTCAGTGCTGGTGCAACGTAACTGGAGACTTTGAGCAATTCAAGTCACCTTTATGGTTTTCAGATTTGGTAAGAGGCAAGGGTTCTCCGTGGGTCTGTGGAGGTAGCTTTCAGTCCTGACAGTCTGTGTTTGTGACTCTCAGATCCTTAAATACAGGGATGCTACGTTACAGACATTGAGGCCTTCCCAATAGATAATATTATTCCCCTGAGAATGGATGACGGAATTATACAAAAGTGAGAATCCAGGGGGGAAAGGGAAAGCAGCGTGAATAATGAAAAGGGAACAAAGGCTGAAAGAAGCGTGATTTGTGGGGTTCTACCGCCCTCCTCAGAGAGAAGGGAGGCAGTGAGCCCGCAGACGCCAGTGTGGGCAGGGGGAGAGAGGCCTTGCCTGCGATCAGGATACACGGAGCACACTTTCAGAGGCAACAGGATCCAGCCCAGGTTGAGACAAGGATTTCTGAGATAATCATACACCTCTGAGAGTCTGATGTACTAATTTGAAAGCTCATCAAATCATCTCGACAATTTTTCCTACCAACCCCAAGGAAGCCGTGGCTGTGCCTCAGTCAGAAGTGAAAAAGAACATTATAAAACCTTATTTCTCACCCTCAGATAAGCTGCTCACTCCCCTATCTGGTGACTCTTGTTGGAAGCGCTTTAAATGTTTTCTAAAAGCCCATATTGGCTCCTCACGTTGTACTGGGTCATTAAAGGCCCTCACTAATGGAAGGCTGGGCACAGAGGTATCTTTATGTCCCAGAGTGTCCCCTTCTGCTTCACAGGATAAGGGAGGCCAAGCTCTTTCCTCCACCCTGGCCCCGTGTCTGTCATACCCTCTAAGTGGACCTCCTTCTCGGCCCACCTTTCTTTCCATATGTAAGTCATTTACAAAAACCCATCTCTGAAGTCACTCCTCCGTGAGCCCTTCTCCAACCCTCTGTCACAATCCACTTTAGAGAAACTCAGTGAGGCCATTAACCGCGGAGGATGGAATATAACCATCCCCAGACCACACTAAAATGAGGGTAAGGGAATAAACCCAAGAGAAGAAAGGGAATAGGACAGAAGATAGTATCATTGGAGAGACGGTGTCGTTAATAAAAAGAAGAGAGAGCTCTGGCAGACAGTTTAGGGGAGAACAGTGATAAAGAGCACATTTTAAAAAGGGTGTGAGGTTGTTCTCTACAGGAAAAAAATAGGAAGAAATTATATGCAATTATCTACAATAAATGATTAAATAAGATATGAAATAATGAAGAATATATTAAAAAGAACGTGCTATATATTATACTAAAAACAAATGATGATAGTATGTGAAAACATAAGAATAAATCCTAATATATCATAATAGATGGTTTAACACTTGAAAAGTAAATCAAGAAATAACTACATATGTATATTTTTAGAACACGGAATAAATGCTAAAAAATAAATAGCTAACAAAACTGAAAGGCATTGCCTTCAGGGAGGCAAATATTGATGTTGTTGCTTTTGTTACATACCTTTACATGAGAGTGTACTAAACTAGCTGCCTGTAACATCTAAATTAAAAAAAAAAACACATTTTAAAATATAGGTAAAGCATCAACTCATCACTCCCTTCTGTCCTATAGCCCCTACTACACCTTCATTTGTACCTTCCTTATCGTATTATATGAGGTATTATAACTGTGTACTTTGTCTTACTAAATGACCATAAGCTCCCTAAATGGAGGTGCCGTGACTTTTATTGTTCTATTCCGTCCGTGCTTCCCTAACAAGGGCTATTGGAAACATAGGTGTATATTTTGGGGAGCCGTCATATTCAGAGTGTACCTGTTACGGAAGGGTGTCACTATTCTAGACCTCCTGCAATCTGTGGGGTATTCCCACCCAACAAAGAATTATCCTGCTGAAAACACTTTAACAAATAGCCAGTGGTATGGTATTGGGTCTAGTTTCCAGTCAACACGCCAACAAGGCCAAGGAGAAAGATTCAGAAGCCAGTAGTTGTCACTTACAACTTATTGTCATTACAACTCAGGCCTATTAGATAAGACAATACATCCATTTTGTTGCATCTCAAAGTAACAAGACAAGAGAGAAGTATGTGTAATAATTTCACTCCCAGCCCCCAAAAGATTCAGAGTCCGTCGTTCTGAGGAACCGTAGCATCTGGATTTGTGCTGAGCTCATCAGAATACGTTAGGGCTGTCAGGTTTAGAAATCACTAAGTTTAGAATCCACTAGAGTAGGAAATAGGATGCAGAAGAGAGTTTAGACTCCCTAAAAGAACAGTTCCCACTCTATCCCATTTAATTTAGCTAGAGCTTAGCTGCTATCTGTTATCAGCAACACCCAATGTATTGAGACCATACATTTACTTTCAAATTGCTAAGAAAACATGGGTTTTGCCACCAGCCTACAGACGTCACAGATATTTTGGGACATGGACACTGTCACGTCTTTCTTAATACATGAATAATTATGTCTCTCTTTTAAACAAACTGTTCCTAAGTGTTCTATAATGATATCTGTAACTTCCAGCCCTAAATAGTTTGCCCACAGGTAATATTTAAATGCAGCTCAAAATGAACTTCAGCCTCAGATGAGAGGATGTATATGGTATTATTAAATATTATGCTGTCTAGCCACCAAATAGAAACTGCATGGCCAAATAGACATTTGAATAACTGCTCAGTTGCTCTATCAATCAAACTAACGAAAGTTAAAACAGCGACATAATATTTTTTACCTGCCAAAATAGCAAATACCGTTACACTTATAACACCCAGTGGCAATTCCATGAATGAAAATTTATGCAAAAGGATTTTTGCTCTTAACAAACCACCTAAGTATCCCACAACAGGAGGATAATTAAATGAATGGACGCACAATTATTTAGCCACTAAAACCATCGTTTCAAAGACTGTATAAAGACCTGGGAAAATAGCCCTCATAAAATAATTTTATAAGGCAAGGTATAAAAACCTACACACAGTATTAGTCAGAATCATAAAAGGTACATCAACAGTCATATATATAAATATACACGTATTCGAATGGGGCAACAGAGCAGTATTTCTGGATGATGAGATTATAGACGGGTTTTATTTTCCACCTTCTTACAGTTTTTCAAACTTGGCACCATGAAAATATGTCATATATTTTTAATTAGAAAAGATAAACTTCTAACTGCAGGCTGTTCAGCAATACTCAACCACATAGACAACACTCACCAACTGAGGAAAACCAGTTGCTCAGGGCAATTGCTCAATCCCAGAGAGACTTGAGGCCCGATTCAATTAGGGGGGGAAATCATTACTTTTTTTATTCCCCCCCCAAGATGTTTTTTTTATATGTTGTTAGACGTGGGGGTAGAGTAAGATATACCACGTGGAATACTAAATCAAGAAGAAATAGATCCATTTTACAAGGGTGTGTTTTGAAATCATTATTATAAGTGAACTTATTCACTGTGCATTAGGCTTTAGCAATAAAACAGCACCCTTCTCTCCATGTGTCTCAGGGCTACCCTGCTCTGTCTCCACACTTCTGAACAGTAAAATAAATCAAATTACCCCAACAAAAAGCATAGTATTCTCCAAAGAGAGGCCCTGTGTCCCTCCTTTTATTCTATATTGTGCTTGAATAAAGCACATGAGACCCTCTCATTGAATCGGTCTAAATATAAAGCCTTTGGAAAAACCATGCATCCTCCTCTTTCCAAACTCACTTACAATCCCCATTAATGTTAATAAGAGCTCTGTGGCGGGATGAGGAAAAGCCATTCCCATTATGTTTTATTACATTTTTATTTTATGAACTGGTCTCTTGGATGATAAATCAGTGCTACTGCAAAACCGTAATTCTTTAGGGAAAACCTCCCTGAGATTTCCCTTCTTTGTGTTATTCTGATGCTGCAAAAAGAAACCCCCCCCAAAAAAAACAAAGCACATGCCGAGTGTTTGGGGCCGGTAGTGACTATTTTGCTGTGGGCGGCACCCCAATGAAATGCCAACCGTGCTGTTTTTAATGAGCAGGAACTACAGTCTTGCTGAAAAGACAGAGAAAAGGTGCCTGAGGTTAAGTATTGCGTTTTACAAATACCCACTCAGCAGCTGGCAGTTAAGCAACCTGGAATCAAATCATGCTCACCATCAGATAAGTCTCGGGCACCCAAAGCACTCTAGAGCCAGGGTTTGGTCTAAGTGGGGATGCCATCCTGGCCTCGTTTGTCTGCTCTAAGAGGAGGGTACAGGGACTCGTACCCTTACCTTCTCCATATGACAGATACTGCACTATATCCTTTTCTACATATTTCTATATATTTCACACCCACCTGAGGTCCCCTCCTCTGCACACGTAGCTCCTGGGATTTAGAAAATTCTTCCTTTTGTTCTTTCCCACCTTGGCCCCATGAACACTTTCCCCCCCATTTGGGTCCACGTTATTTTCTTCCCTTTAAAACAAAATAAAACACACACACACACACACACACACACCTTTATTTTTTTAGAGCAGTTCTGAGTTCACAGCAAAACTGAACAGAAAGTACAGAGCTTCTGTGTACCCATTGCCCCCTCAACAGGTACGGATTCTCCCACGCAACAGCAGTACACTGGTTGGAATCAATGAACCTATGTTGATACAACATTATCACCCAAAGTCCATAGTTTACATTACAGGTCACGCTTGGTGTGAGTTCTGAAACAGGTACAACGACATGTAGCCACAGTAGAGCATCGTAAACAATAGTTTCACTGTCCCTCAAATCCTCTGTGCTCTGCTTGCTCAACTCACCCTCTCCATTAACCCCTGGCAACCACTGATCTGTCTCTATAGTTGTGTCTTTTCCAGAATGCCATGTCATTGGGATCATAGTGCCTGGCCTTTTCCAGTTGACTGCTTCCACTTAGTAACATTCATTTATGTTTCCTTCACATCTTTTCTCTTTAGTGCTGAATGATACTCCATTGTGTGGTTGTTGGGGTTGGGTTTTTTTTGGATGATTTTATCATGACCTACCTTTTCCAGGTTTGTTGAGCTATAATTGACATATAAAATTTTGTAAGTTTAAAGTGTAAAATGTGATGACTTAATAGGCATATACATTGTGAAATATTTATCATAATAAAGTTAGTTGATGTATCCATCACCTCACATAATTATGTATGTATGTGTGGTAAAAAAAAAAAATCAAAGACCTACTCTCTCAGCAACTTTCAAGTCTGTAATACAGAATTGTTAACGATAGTCACCATGCTGCATATTAAATCCCTAGTGGACCACAGTGTATCTATCCATTCCCCGACTGACAGACATCTTGGTTGCTTCCAGGTCTTGGAAATTATGAAGAAACTATCTATAAATATCCATGTGCAGATTTTTGTGTAGACACATATTTTCAATTCATTTGAGTAAATACCAAGAAGCACAATTGCTGGACTATGTGGTAAGAGCATATTTAGTTTTCTAAGAAACCACCGTATTGTCTTCTAAAGTAGCAGCACCATTTTTTGCATCCTCTCTCTTTGGATGAGAGTTCCTATTGGTCCACATCCTCCCTACCATTTGGTGTTGTCAGTGTTTTGGATTTGGCCATTCTAATAGGTATGTCCTGGTATCTCATTGTTGTGTTCATTTATAATTCCCTAATGACACCTAATGAGGCGTGTGTTCAGATCTCTTGCCCATATTTAATCATTCAGGTCATGTTCTCACTATTGAATTTTAAGTGTTCTTTGTATATTTTTGAAAAGAGTCTTTTATAAGATATTTATTTTGCAAATATTTTCTACCAGTCTGTGCCTTGTCTTCTTCTTTTGAAATACGAAACCAGGGGCGCCTGGGTGGCGCAGTCGGTTGGGCGTCCGACTTCGGCCAGGTCACGATCTCCCGGTCCGTGAGTTCGAGCCCCGCGTCGGGCTCTGGGCTGATGGCTCAGAGCCTGGAGCCTGTTTCCGATTCTGTGTCTCCCTCTCTCTCTGCCCCTTCCCCGTTCATGCTCTGTCTCTCTCTGTCCCAAAAATAAATAAACGTTGAAAAAAAAATTAAAAAAAAAAAGAAATAGGAAACCAGTTTTAAATTGTAATGGTGTACAGCTTATCAATTATTTCTTTCATGCATTGTGCCTTTGGTGTTGTATCTAAAGAGTTATCACAATACAAAAGGTCATCTAGATTTTCTCCAATGCTATCTTCCAGGGGCCTGCACTTTAAAGTATATTATCTATTTTGAGTTAATTTTGTGTTAATTGGTGAAGGATGTAAAGTCTGTGTCTAGATGCCTTTTTTTTTTTTAATGTGGATGTCCAGCTGTAACGGCACTTTTTGTTGGATAGATTATCTTTGCTCCATTGTGCTACCTTTACTCCTTTGTCAAAGAGCAGTTGGCATATTTAAGTAGGTTTATCTCTTGGCTGTCTATTCTATTCCATTGATTTATTTGTCAATCATTTTACCTCTTAATTGTCTTGATTGATCTTGATTGATCTCACCATTGTCTTGATTGCTGTGTTCTATGATGTCTTAAAAGTTGGTTAGTGTCAGTAATCCAACTTTCTTTCTCTCTCTCATATTGTGTTGGCTATTGAGACTTTTGCTTGTTCACATAAATCTTTTGAACCACTTTCTTGATATCCACAGCTAATTTGCTGGAATTTTGACTGTGACTGCATTGACTCTACAGAGCAAGAACTGACTTGGTAATATTGAGTCTTCCTATCCATGAATATGGAATATCATTGCATTGATTTAGTTATTTGATTTCATTCATTAGGGTTTTATGATTTCTATCATATAGATGTTGAATGTATTTTGTTAGATTTATACCTAAGTATTTAATTTTGGGGGGTAATGGGAATGGTATTGTGTTTTAATTCAAATTCCACCTGTTTATGGCTGGTATATAGAAAAACAATTGACTTGTGTATATTAATTGGGTATCCTGCAACCGTGCTGTAATTGCTCATTAGTTCCAGGAGTGTTTTGTTGTGGTGGTTGTGGTTGTTGTTGTTGATTCTTTCAGATTATCTACATAGATGATCATCGTACCTACAAAAAAGAACACAGTTTTATTTCTTTTTTCCCCGTGTACAGTAATTACCTTTTCTTGTCTTACTGCATTAGCTAGGACTTACAGTATGATTTGAAAAGGACTGGTGAGAGGAAACATTCTTGCCTTGTTTCTAATCTTACTAGGAAAATGTCTAGTTTCTCACCATTAAGTATAATGTCAGCTGTAGGGTTTCTTTTTTTTGTAAATAAGGAACATAATAACTTCCTATTAAGCTGAGGAAGTTCCCTTCTGTCTTAGTTTACTGAGTTTTTAACATGAATGGATATTGGATTTTGTCAAAAGATTTCTCTGTATCTATTAATTTGGTCACGTGGCTTTTCTTCTTTAGCCCATTGATGTGATAAATTACATTAACTGAGTTTCTAATGAAATAGCTTTGCACAGCTGGGATAAATCACACTTGGTCATAATACATAAATCTTTTATACATTGTTGGATTCTATTTAATATTTTGTTAAGGATTTTTGCATCTATTTCATGAAAGATATCAGTCTGCAGCTTTTTTTTTTCTTGTAATATCTGTATCTGATTTTGGTACTAGGGTAATGATGGCCTCATAGAACGAGTTAGCAAGTATTCTCTGCTTCTATCTTCTGGAAGAGATTATAGAGAATTGGTATAATTTCCTTTTCAAATGTTGGTAGATTTCACCTGTTAACCCATCTGGGCCTAGTGCTTTCTGTTCTGCAAGTTATGAAGTATTGATTCAATTTCCTTAAGATATAGGCCTATCCTGATTATCTGTTTCTTCTTGTGTGAGTTTTGGCAGATTGTGTCTTTCAAGGAATTGGTCCATTTCATCTGGGTTATCAGGTTTGTGAGCATAAAGCTGTTCATAGTATTGTTTTATTATGCTTTTGTTCTCCATGGAATCCATAATGATGTCCCCTTTTTCACTTCTAATATTAGCAACTTGTGTTTTTCCTTTTTTTTTTTTTTTTTTTTTTTTTTTTTGTGGTGTGCCAATTGATTTTTCATTTTTTTTTTTTTTTTTATAAAAAATTTTTTTTTTTTTTTTTTTTTTTTTTTTTTTTTTTGCTTGGTTAGCTTGGCCAGAGGATTCTCAATTTTATTGTTATTTTTAAGAAACAATTTTGGTTTTGTTGATGTTTTTTTCTTTGATTTCCACCATTTGCTTCTATTGGTTTCTGCTCTAATTTCTATTATTTTCTTCTACTTATTTCATACTGAATTTGCCCTTTTTCTTTTTTTGTTTTGTTTTCTTTTTTTTTTTTTTTTGAGAGAAAGCGAGAGAGCATGAGAGTGAGTGGGAAAGGGCAGAGGTAGAGGAAGAGGGAATCTTAAGCAGGCCCTACCCCCTGAATGGAGTCCCTCAGGGGCTCAATCTCACGGCCATGAGATCATGACCTGAGCCAAAATCAAGAGTCAGGCACTTAACCAACTGAACCACCCAGGTGCCCCAGCTGCTCCTCTTTCTCTAGTTCCCTAGGGTGGAAGCTTAGGTAATTGATTTTAGATTTTTCTTTGCTTCTAATCTATGCTATAAATGCTTTATAATCCCCTCTAAGCATTGCTTTTATTGCATTCCAGTAATTTTGGTAAGTTGTATTTTCATTTGCATTTAGTTCAAAATATTATTGAATATTTCTTCAAATTTCTTCTTCGACCCATGTGTTATTTAGAAGCGTGTTGGTTTTAGGGGATCTTCCAGCTATCTTTCTATTATCTATTTCTAGTTTAATTCCAGTGTGCTCTGAATGCAGAAATTGTCCTATGTCTTTTCTTTTAATGTTGTTAAGGTGTAGTTTATGGCACAGAATATGTTCCATACTGGTGAATGTCCCATGCGAGCTTGAGAAGAATGTGTATTTTACTGGGTTGAGTGAAGTAGTCTATGGATGTCATTATAATCCAATTTATTGGTGATGTTATTGAGTTCAATGATGTCCTTACTGAGTTTCTGCCTGCTGGATCTGTCCATTTCTGAGAGATGGGTATTAAAGCCTCCAACTATAATAGTGAATCATCTATTTCTCCTTGTAATTTTATCAGTTTTTGCCTCACATTATTTTGATGCTCTGGTATTAGGCACATTAAGGATTGTTATGTCTTCTCAGAGAATGAACATCTTTATCATTATGTAATGACCCTCTTTATCCCTGATAA
This sequence comes from Herpailurus yagouaroundi, assembly GCF_014898765.1. Lineage (NCBI taxonomy): Eukaryota > Metazoa > Chordata > Mammalia > Carnivora > Felidae > Herpailurus > Herpailurus yagouaroundi. The sequence continues at coordinate 3,451,205 of NW_024412467.1, read as the reverse complement.
GTTTTCTTGTTGTGTTATCTGCTCTGTCTGGGATTAATATTGCTACTCCTACTTTCTTTTTATTTGTGTAGCATGTAAAATTTTTCCTTATCCATCTATTTTTAATCTATATGTATCTTTTAAAGTGGGTTTCTTGTAAACAACATATAAGTTAGATCTTGGTTTTCAGTCCACCCTGACAATCTCTGTCTCTTAATTGGTGCATGTAGTCCTCTGATATTGAAAATGATTATCAATATGCTTGGATTAATATCTAACATATCTGCTATTGCTTTCTATCTGTGGCTCTTATTATTTGCTGTTGTTTTTTCACCCTTTTACTGCCTTTTATGATTTGAATTGAGCATTTTATATGGTTCCATTTTCCTTCCATTCTTATATATCAATTATACTTGTTATTTACTTCTTATAAGCGGTTGCTATAGAGATTGCAATATGCATTTACAACGACCCCAAATCCACTTTCAAATATCTCTATACCACTTCATGGATATTTCAAGTACCTTATAAAAACAAAATATTGCTGATTCCTCCCTCTTCCATTCCTTTTTATCATTGTGGTTATTTATTTCACTTATACACAAGCATAGGTGCATATATATAATAGAATACATTATTGCTCTATTATTATTTTGAACTGTTATCTGTTGTTAGATTCGTAAAAATAAGAAAGACAAAAGCTTTTATCTTATTTTCACTTGTTCCTTCTCTGATGCACTTCCTTTATATAGATCTGAAATTCTAACCTACATAATTTTCCTCTCTCTGAAGAACTTTGTTTAATATTCTTACAAGGCAGTCTACTGGAAATAAATTCCTTTAATCTGTATTTGTCTAAAAATGTTTTTATATCTCCTTCAGTTTGGAAAAATAATTTCACAGGGTACAGAATTCTAGATTGGTGTGGTTTTTTTTTTCTCTCAACACCATAAATATTTCACTTCTTAATTCTATATGTCTGAGGAAATATCAGAAATAATTCCTACCTTTGTTCCTGTGTAGATAAGTTATTTTCTTTCTTCTGGCTTCTTTAAAGATTTTTTTGGGGCTCTGATTTTCTGAGGTTCGTATTTTATATGGTTACATGCATTTTATATGATGTTCTCTGAGCTTTCTGAATCTGGTTTGGTTTCCAACATTAATTTGGGGTAAATTTTCATTCAATATTGTTTTAAATATTGCTTTCACTCACTTCTCACTTTCTTCCTATTTTGATATTTCCAGTACATGTATGTTATGCCTTGTCGAGTTGTCTCACAGCTACTGCATGTTGTTGTTGTTTTTTGTTTGTTTGTTTGTTTAGTGTTGTTTCTTTTTTCTACTTGTTTTTCAGTTCTAAAGGTTTTGACTGAGATACCCTCAAGCTTACAAATTCTTTCCCAGCCATATCACGTGTCCTGGTGAGCCCATCTAAAGCACTCTTCATTTCTATTACACTGTTTTTGATCACTAGCATTTATTTTTTTATTCTTTCTTAGAATTTCCATCTGATGGCTGCCTTTATCCATATGTTCGTACATGTTGTCTACTTTTCCCATTAAAGCCCTTAGCATATTAATCACCGCTTTTCATATTCTTGGTCTTATAAGTACAACATTCCTCCCATATCTGACTCTGGTTCTGATGCTTTTTCAGTCTCTTCAAACTGTGCTTTTCCTTTTTAGCATGCCTTGTAATTTTTTATTGAAATGAGGACATGATGTGCTGGGTAGAAGGAGCTGTAGCAAATAGGTTTTGAATAATGCACTGGTGATGTGAGGGAGTAAGGGAAGCATCCTACAGTCCTATGATTAATCTCAGTCTTTTGGAGAAGCTGTGCCCCTGGACTATGAACTTCATCAGCACTTCTCAGTCTCCCCCTCATAAGGTGAAACAAGGTGTTCAGAAGGGCAAGAGTCAGACATTTCCCTTCTCACCGTGGAAGGCTACAGCCTGCTGAGGTTGAGTATTTTCTTACCCTCAGTTCGGTGAAGTCTGAAAATACCTCAGTGGATGAGGCTCTGGTAAAATAGTTTCCCCTGAGGGCAGGTCTTGTTTTAAGAAGAATAAAATGCCCTGGAGTATTTCAAAATGATTATTTTTCCTTCCCCCTTGCCAGAAGGACAAGGGAATTTTTCTCTGGTATTTACTTCGAGAACCATAGAGATTCTAAAGGTAAAACTCACCGAACGGTGGGCTCCCCCCACCCCCATCACTGGGAATCCTTGGAGTTTTTAACTCTCACACTTGTCTGCACTCAGCCCCCAGCAATTTGTCAAGCACAGTTCAGATTCTTCTGCCCCAGCACTGCTTCCCCCGAGGTGTCTGCTGACAAGAGTTGTGAGTCCTGTAACCACCTGTTTGTCTCTCTGATTTGGGGGGCAGTAGTTTGCTTTGTAATCCATTTCTATAGCATATCTGAGAAGGTTTGCTGATTTTTCAGTCTTTTTCAGCCTTTTATTCACTGTCAGTGCAGAATAGTGACTTCTAAGCTCTTTGCATGCTGGATCTGAAACCGAAAGTCCTTTTCTCTTCTCTTTCATATTTTTATTAAAATTCTAAGTACCACATAGTTTATATGGATTATGTGTTTTCTGATATTGATATCTACATTGTTTATATATATATTAACAACTAGATGTTAAGCTTTCTTTGTTGAGGAAATACATCTTATATAGTCTTAATTCCACTTTGCCCACAATGCTGAGTACAGTTCAACAGGTGTCCAATAAATGATCAACAATTGATTGAAGTTTATTAATCACTCCTAATCTCTGAGCACTCCTTTGGTGTAGCCTTGTAACCCTCTACACAATTGTAAGTGTCTGTGGAATATCCTTGATTGTGAAAAATGTACAATAAAAAATATTTACTAGATATTAGTAATGCATCTAAATATGCATTTTATTAATGCAAACAGCATTAAAAACAGTATGTGCATTTGTAAGATCTAAGATTTATTTTGTGCACATGTAGAAAATGCTTTTGAACAAATCGATTATAGGTGGATTCCTTGAAAATTCTTGATAGCACCTAAGTACCTCCCTTCCTTCCCACCGCTCACCTGAGACCAGTGTAGTCCAAATCTTGGCTTTGTCACTTACTAGTGATGGGGATCAGTAGGTGTTCAGGGGAAGTAACTGGCAATTAATTTACCTTCTCCAAGGCTCAGTCTTTTCATACGTGAAACTGTGATTACACTTCCCTGTGGGGTGCTCATGAAAATTAAATGAGAGGGCACAGAGAGTAGCTAATACAATGCCCGGAAGACAGCAGGTGCTCTGAAAATATTCTGTTCCCACTTCTCTCATACATTCCACTTCAAATTCACTTTCAAGAAAATACGTTGTCTCTCTAAATGGATGTACAGGTTCTCTGTTGCCAGAAAACAGAAGCTCTGTAATTCAATCTAATTCCCCTCTCAGTTTTAACTGCTAATAAACTCCGAGCCAAATCTAAGGTCCCAGGGTTTTAATCCACCAACTCTTATTTCCGCAAGATTTGACTTTCTTCTTCACCTTTTATATGGAAGAGGATCAATTTTCAATTAAATAATCTCAATCATCTCAAAACGTTAAATACAAAAACGCACATATCAATGTAGGTACAAGTCATATATAATGGGAAAAGCACTGAGATTTACTCGCAGCTCTAATACTCATAGCTTATATGCTTAGGCATGTAATTCAATATTAATAGATGTTAGTAAAATTAAATGATTTGTGAGACCATTTTAAATTATAATTTGCAATTATTCTGATCTTTACATAGGGACACATTCAGAAGAGACATTATGCTCTATATAATTTTGTTACTGTGTCAAATTTTGAAGACAGAAACTTAAGGTACATCTCAAGAAAATGTCTACTAGTATTTCTCTCTTGAGCATGCTTTTAAGGAGCTGAAAGTAGGATAGAAAAGACATTTAAATCCCTACAACTAACAGAACTTGATATTTTGGTGAAGAAAAACCATTCTTAAAAGTCCCTCAAGATGATCTGAACTTCCATCTGGTGTACCTACTATCTACGTTTTTGCAGAAACACATGGAAGGAACCTTGGATTAAGGGCCGAACAAGAAAGTACACTAGGTAAGCAGTCGTAGTTAAAACAAAAAAAAAGCTCCGTAAGACTAAGGTATTATTTTTATAAGGTCCCTAAATACATTGCCAAGCATTTTTATATACTCACATAACCTAGTATTTTAAAACCTAAACTATTTCAATCTTAAATTGTAATACTCTTTTTATTTGCTGAAAATAAATAATTGTTTTATAAAAATGATAGTAAAATGAAGCCATCTCAGCATTAACTATGTTTCTAACAGTAGTGATAAATTCACGCCAATTTATCCATTCTATCTATGTTAATGTATATTTTCATGTATTGACATAATTCACTTAGACACTAATTATCCCATCTTATTAATATATATTTGCTTGACTTCATGTTGGGTCCTTTGTCATTTTCCTTTGTTATTGCTGTTGCTAATTATGCAGACAAAAATGAAGTAAACTTATCAGGGTAAAAATGCATTTATTTATTCAATTCCCTATGTCAGCTCTCCAAACTTACTAAGGAAAGCCGCATTTCCAAGTATTGCACCTTAAGCCAAAGATTTTTATTTGTTTATAACCTTTGAAGTGCCTTCTCTGACCCAGTGTAATGCTAAGTATACTCACATGTAGTCCTGTAAACAGACCATCCATCTAATCATCTGGCTCTCATGACCCTTTCTAGTGTAGTTTTCTGGCTAGAGAGGCAAGGTTATCCATCCATGCCTACAATACACTTTCTTTTACGAGAACCCATTTATACATGGTGTATTTGCAGGGATTGAAATATGTAAACAACTGAAAGTCCTCATAAATACTTAAGGACAGTGGCTTTGCTAACATGCCACCCTTGACTACATAACTTTATCCCTTTTCAATCATGATGCATCATATTTCCTCAAAATGACCTCTAATACCCTGAAAACAGGCTTGGCAGGGATGAAACACAGAAAATACAGACAACACATTATGCTTTACCAGCATAGGCTAATTTCAAATCTCACTTTCTTAGATTAAAAAAAAATAATAGATTAAAAAAATATTTTAAAAGAATGTTTCTTTTTCTCAGATATGTATTATGCTAATAATATTTCAAGACACGTGAAATGTTCCAAATATAAAGGAAATGCTGGCAATGTTAAAATATGTAAATTAAGGGAAAAGAAAACCCAGGGTTAATTCATAATCCACCGCAAAATAATGTTTGCAAGGGTTCCATATGCTGCTTCTTATGGTAAATGTCTTCCTTTTACATGTGCTAACATCCTGTATTCACTGCAGGATATCAGATGCAGGAAGTGAACTGTATCCATTTTCTTCATCATTTGATGTTTGGAAGTTAGGAAAAGTACATGGAAACACGGGCTTAGACTGCCGGAAACTCAGCGCTACCCTGACCTGGGCATTAAGCGGCTTTATAACCTTAATGAGTCACTTTACTTTTCTGTATGATTATAGTTCACCCAACGTGCTGTGTTTGTAAAATATAAGCATTGCTTGAGGAAAGTAAAGGACGAACTGGATAGTTTCTTCCAGATAAGGAAGAGAAGCTCTAGAAAAAATTACTTCAGTTACATAATTTTTTGGATTGCCGGAGGCCCTCAGCAGCGAGGGGAGACAACCCTGAAAAGATCCTTCAGCAGAATTCTCAGCACAGATGGCAAACCACAAGAATCCAGCCTGACATGGGCCTTGCATGAGAACTTCAGAGTTGAGTGTTTCCCTCAAGCTGACTTTCCCAAACCCAAATGTGTGACTGAAATGTCTTTGGGTTTTTTTTTTTTTTTTTTAAACAAAATCAGAGAAGTTTAGAAACTGGAGGTTATCAACAAGTTACAGAAAAGTGGGTTGTGAGAAGGGTGAACAACTTGTCTGAATTTGCTCAGTTTGCTCAGGGACTTTCCTGGTCTTTTCTTTCTTTCTTTCTTTCTTTCTTTCTTTCTTTCTTTCTTTCTTTTACTGAAGTCTCTACATTTCAGGAAACCTGACCTCCTGTTGCTTTTGTCTTTTACTATGTCACCCAGAGAAGTAAGGACCTAGATCATTTAACTTAGTGTTAATTTATGAACCTCCAGTTCTGTATGTGTGATGATCACAGGGCTCCTACCAGGCTCAATAACTCATCTTCGGCCATTCATGACACACCCCCATGTGCACATCACAACAGTGTCTGTGCCTTCCTAGCTGGGCATGAATATACAAAATACCCAGGGGTCTCAATTGAGAAGGAATCTAGCACATTGGCTGGATTTACTGGACCTAATTTTCAGTGTCGGGTAATAATGGAGTTAGGAATAATGGAGTTACACTGGAAAGGTAATATTCATTATTTTAACTTCTGAAGCCTGTTCTGGTCCATTTTGAAATTACAAGACATTATATCTGAGAACAGAACAAAACAGGTGGCCCCGCAGAAGATGAGATGGGGAAATTAAGGTATCGTTGTCAGTTTCTACCACTACGAGTTTAAGCCTTTGTTCAGTGGCTCTCATATCTTGCTTGAGCACAGCAAACTGAAGGGATTGCCAACGACTGTCCTAGGAGAGGGGGAGAGCCAGGAGAGGTCAGTTGAGTGACAGCACCCCAAAATATCCAGGTCATCCGCTCATCCCTGGAAACTATAAATCTTACCTTATGTGGCAAAAGGGTCTTTGCAGATGTGAATAAGTTAAGACTTGTGAGATGGAGAGATTATCCTGGCTTATCCAGGAGGGCCTTAAATGCAATAGCAAATGTCTTTATTGGAGAGAGGCAGTGTGAGATTTGACACGGAGGCAGGAGATGTAACTTTGAAAATGGAGAAAGGCACCGAGGTGGGAATGCAGCTCTAGAAAAGTGGAAAAGGCACAGAACGAGCATCTCCCCCCTGGAACATCCCAGGGAGCACTTTAAGTTGAGCCTAGAGAAACTGATGTCAGATTTTTGTCATCCAGACCCATAGGACAAGATATGTGTGTTGTCTTAAGCAACCACGTTTGTGGTAATTTGTCACAAAAACAATAGAAAATAAATACAGAACACGCAATTAAAGTAGCTTACACTATGGGGCACCTGGGTGGCTCAGTCAGTGGGGCATCCCACTTTGGCTCAGGTCATGATCTCACAGTTGGTGGGTTCAAGCCCTGCGTCTGGCTCTGTGCTGACAGCTCAGAGCCTGGAGCCTGCTTCGGATTCTGTGTCTCCCTCTCTCTCTCTGCCCCTCCCATGCTCGTGCTCTGTCTCTCTGTCTCTCAAAAATAAACATTAAAAAAAAAAATGAAAAAAAAAAAAGCTTACACTATGACAGTGCTAACAAGAAAGTAAAGGAAAAGGGCCCGGTTTTCAGACTGACTAGTAACATCCCCAAATCTGCTTTCTGACAATGTTAGAATGATACTGAATACAATAGTAAAGTGAATAAATCTACTTCCAGTTGATCTCTCTGGACAATGAAATTAACAACAGAAATGTAACAGCCCTTGCCACCAAAATACTGGCAGTTAGATTTTAGTTGAAAACACCTTCAATGTCCAGACCATGAAAATAAATGAGTCAAAGACACGAATGCTATAGAAGAAAAAAAAAAAAAAAAAATATATATATATATATATATATATGTATGTATGTCTTGAAATAAGTAATTTTGCAGAAAATAATGAAAGACCAGGAAAATCCATCTGGGCCCTCATAAATTCTGGGTGAATCCTTTGCAAAAACAGATAAGCACTCAGCAGAGCTCTTTTTCACTGAAATGCTCACCACCAACAAAGCACACACACAAAATATGAACAATCACAAAGAAACCAACATCACGGCAATAGAGTTCTCTTCATTAGCAGTGCTATACTATCACGGCTGGAACTCTTGCCCTTTTCCAGGAGGTTGGTAATCTTTTGACAGACAGATCAAAGACAAACATGAGGAAGGATTAAAGTAAACTTGGGCTATATGTGTATTAAGGAAACAAACAGGTTTTGAATAAGAAATTTAGGAAAAGGTCCTCCATGTGGCAGGCCAATAATTGATGAAGGACACATTTCATCTAGTGCCTTTACGTACTAATAAAAATACTACAACTCAAATATCTATGGTAATGCAGGATTAAGAAAGAAAGAAAAAAACCTACATCAAGACCTTATCATGAAACTGAAGAATATCAAAAATAAGGAGAAAATCTGGAAAGCTCCCAAGAAAACAGATTACCTTTAAAAGGTGACAGTGCACAACTGTCCTTCCAACAGTTGTGCTATAGATTAAAGACAGTGTATTGATCTTCACTGTTGGGTAAGGTGGTGGCCAACCAAGAATTGTATACCCAGAAATACTGGTTTCAAGAATGAAACAAATATAATTTCCAAAAAAGAAAAAACAAAAAGGTTACCACCAATAGACTCTCACTAACAGAAATTCTCAAAGATACAGATCAAGAAGATGGCCAGTCAGACCACATAAGAGTAAGAAGCCAAGAGAATCTGAAGTAATGTCCCATAAAAACTAATGACCTAGTGTTACTTTAAAGGCAACAAGAAAAATTTAAAACACATGAAAGTAATAGCATCAAACATGAGGAGAAGTTAATGGATTCATTGTGTAACAAGGTCCTGGTTATTGTTCAGTTTAGACTCTGATGGTTTAAAGTTATGTATGGAATTTTAGGATAACAAATAAAGACAAAGGGTGTTAAGCTTCCAAACTAGTCACGAAAAGAATGGAACAAGAATAATCAGCCTAAAGAAAGTAAAAGGAGAGAAAAAGAATAATTGCATACTTTGGAAAAAGAAAAAGGTACACACATGATGGAATATAGAGTAAAAATCTCGTATTGGACTCTAAATAAATCAGTAATGACATTAATATGAGCAGACTCGATGCTAAAAGACAAAGACTGACTAGATTTTTTAAACCCAACGATATGCTTTTGTGAGGGATACATCTAAAACTTAAGAAAAAAGGAAGGTAAAAATAAAAGGACAGAAAAATATATGCCAGACAAATTTCTACCAAAAGATATTAGTGCTTCAATTGGTATATTATTACCAGATAAAAAAGATTTTAAAAAGAAAGAAGCATTCCTATACATAAAGATATTCACTGAATAATAAGATTAATTCATCAGGAAGAGAAAACAATTATAAATATATTGTTACTCAATAATGTTGCCAAAAGGTATACATATGAAAAATTGACAGAAGTAAAGGATAAAGACAAATCCATGATCATAATGAATGACAGAATTTAATACACTTGTCAGTAATGGGTAGGATAAGGTGAAAAAAAAAAAAGCAACTCAGTAAGGATATAGAAGATCTGGAAAACACAATCACCAAGCTTGATTCAATGTAATTTATCCCTACTGAGACAGTACTTTTTAAATGAAAAAAAAAAAAAAAAAAAAAAAAAAAACCCACAACAACAACAACAAAAAACAGGGCTAGAGCTATATGGGGAAAGATATTTGCTACACATAAAATCAATAAGGAATTAATATCCACATTATTTAAAGAACTTCTCCAAATAAGTTTTGAAAAGAAAGGATGATATAACAGAAAAATACACAAAAAGCCTTGAACCGTTAGTTTCCTTACAAAAGTGACGTTGCAAAGGAATCTGCACAGAAACAATTCTGGTACCTCCTTTGGGCATTGTTTCTGTTGGCACAGACTCCAAGCCAGGTTCTCTGACCATCCTGGAGATGCTATGAATCTAATGTTCTTTAGTAAATTCCTTTTCTGCTTAAGCTTGCCAAAATAGGCATTTATTCCGTTTGCCTGTTTGAACGCAATCTCTGAATGGCACAGATGCCAATACGTGGCCTGGACAGCCAAGTCGCCTGGATACCGACGACTCTCTGTAAACCTTTTAAGGTGAAGGCTTTACCCAGCCACCTTGAGCTGATACCCACCTTCCATCATCTTATCAAGTGCCAGCAGGTACTTGTTCTATCATTCTAATCTTTCTTCTCATTGGACTGTCCCCTGGTCCCTCTTTATAACATTGGTGTTCTGGTTTCTCCAGTTATGCCAAGAGACTCAGAGTTGAGTATCTCTACAAGTCACTTTGTAGCAGAATTACCACTGATGAAGGAAAGATTATGTTTTCTAGATCTCACTGACCTTCCTGGTAGCCAGAGAGACATCAAAATGTAGGAAAAGCCATCACCAAGACCTATCAAACAGGGGCGTTTCCAGATTAGAAAACATAAAACAAACCACATCTTTCTCACTGAATTATATTTCCTGAAGGAGAAAAATCACGAGAACGATCCTTTTTCTCTAGTCCCTTTTTTCCCATAACTCATTTTGCCGTGTTACAAATTTGACCTCTTGCCCCAAAATCCATGTTCCCCAGGAATACCAGCATTGGCTGTAATGCTAGAATGGCTTGCTAATGAGTTCCATTCTCTACACTATGGTTTTGCCTATTTTGTTCAACCCAGAAAGCCTACAGTCTTGCCTACAGATAAAGCTCACTGACTGTTGATTCTACTGTTCTTTAAAAAGCGTGACATGACGATTCGAACATCATAGTTAATTGAGCAGACGGTCAGCAGGCCCTCATTACAGAGGGAGGTAGAGAGAACTAAGTGCATATACTCCAGACTTCTCACTCAGTGACATCTTCCCACCCTCAGAGGTAGGGGGCACATGCGTCTGAAACCACAGAGTGCAGTTCAGCCTCCGCTGCTCATCGTCCACCAAGTGTGTGAACCCTGTCCCGATTCCTTCAGAGGTACCATAATCGCTGTCACCTAGTTCAAATCACAGGCTACGCATTAACTCTGTATTATACACACGGCTTATCCATTCTGGGAGCTTCGAAGTTAAGCTAGATGTCATTCCTGTGTAATCCCTATTTTATACTCAGGAAGTTCTCTGGTCAACGTAGTCCTGCTGGACAAAAACAGGCTATTAGTACACCTCTGGTCCTGAGTCCAGTGAATGAGCAGCGATCTTGTTTTCTCAGTCCACGTTCCTTCCAAACATAGATGCTGGCGAGCAGAAGTAAGAAAATGTGACTTCACAGATACATGGTGATTTTGACCCAGCCTGAGAGGGACAGCAGGTACTGACAGAGACTTAAGTTAACCATATTTTGTCAAGTTAGCCCTCAAAACTGCACCCTTTGTCTGAGGCACAAATCCTTCCCAAACTTGAACCTGAACTTCCGCTCAGGTGGGTTTCAGGGGACCATTTGGGATTCTGCCTCTAATTAATGTTTGCATATGGTTTTTCTCATCACAGTGGCACTCCCACCAAGAAGACCTCTGCTGCCATAGGGACAGACCTTTGGATTCTGCCCAGCACAGTCACTAATAAAACCTTCAGCTTACTAAATTTTCCCTGTGTTTTTAGATTCAGAAAATGTTGTGATCAAAAGAATGGAAATATTCTACCATTACTATCTGGTTCCTCTCCCTGTTTTTTTATTGTGATTGTTGTTTGCACTGTTTTGTATTTCTACTGTTACTGTTTTCCTCCCCACGGCCCCCCATTTACGTCAAGGTGAAGCTGAACTCTATAGCTCCCTTACATGTATTAACGACATTTTAACCTTTTAGATTTCTACTAGCTGATCTTTATGCCTTTCATTCCTTCTTCAAATAGATCCCCTTCCGAATTTTACTTCTGACCAATCCTCTCAATTCAATATGTCTCAGTCTCTGAAAGTGTCTTTCTGTGCTTTATTGTATCTCCATAAAATGGGTATATTGTGATCTTTTTCCTTTGCATGGCCCTGCTTTGTTTCTTTTGTCACAGTACGACTTTGCTGTATTATATTAGCTCAGTGCTAATAGAAAATGAGATATTTTATTGTCGTGATCCTTTTATTCTCCGATTCATTCTTCCAAAGTACAGGATACTCTTAAACAAGCCCCATGCCTTTCACTGGGAAACAAGGCTTAAAATTCTGTAGATTTGACCCAGTCCTCCTTGTCTCTAATTGTGCCACGTTCCTTCCACTGCTTTCTCACATAGTTTTCATTGCTGTGTCAGAATCAACCCAAGCTGTCTTGCTATTTGGGGGCTGAAATACAGTTCAGACTTAGGGATGTTCTCTGGGTACGAATAAGAATATCCTGCAAGGTTGAACACTTTGACTTTCTGTAATTACCATTGTACGGTTTTTCCATACATGTTGGAATCTTCAAGACCCAAATAAATAGCAGGGTTTTGTTTTGTTTTGTTTTTTTTTGGCCAGGATCTGAACAAATTATGAAGTAAAAGAAGTTGAAGTTGTGGTTGAAAGAATAAACAACTCTATTTCCAAAAATCTAAAACCTCATGGATTGCAAGGCATTTTGCAATTTCAGGAACAATAAAAGCGAGAAGTACGTCAGAGTTGATGTGCCAGCATCTGTGTTCCTGATAAGAGACAGGCTGGAGAGTGTGATCTCTGTCTTTGAGAAGGTGTTCCTGCTACCAGTGAATTACAGACTCAGACTCCTGTGGCTTCACAGGCAAGGCTGGCTGGGAGCACCTCCCCCAGAGACAGAAAGGTTGGTACAGCCCAGCAAGGCTGTCTCCCCCAGAGACAGAAGGGTTGGTACAGTCCAGGTAAGACTGTCTGCATTAAGAAGCAGAAAACGTCGGTGCCTTACTGGCAATCCACTCCTTAGAGCACAATGCAAGAGGAGAAGGGTGGGTTATGCAAACCCATTTTCTCCTTCTCCACTCGGCAGTGTAACTCATCCCCGCCCCTCCTCCCCCAGCCCCAGGCAAAGAATGATTGAAGTGCAGAGAAGCCAGGAATGTTGCAGAAAACGTTGCTCCTTCCAAACGGAAGAAAAAAAATCGGGATGCCCTCGTCTTCCCACTACTCTCCTCCCCTGCAAACAAAGAAAAAAAAAGAAAGAAAGCAAAAGGAAAAAAGACAAAGAAGTGCTGTAAATTTTAATATAAACAGCCCCAAAGAATCTCAGCTAGAGGCTTACAAAAACCAAACAAGGCTCTAAAAGAAATCTTGAGGTTGCAGTGAGCTAGACTGTTCTTGAGGGGAATCACTCCAGCTCCCCACTGAAATGTGTGAAAAGCACTTAGTTAGTCTTTTCCCAGCCAAAGGGGCAGGAATCACAACCCCTTCCCTGATTATTATGCCCTCGCCACACCACATTCTCGGGCTCCGGTTCTTTACATAAACTTTCATTTCCAGACAATCACACGACATTTCACAATACTATTACATTTGTCTCATAGAGGACTACCACAATTTTACAGGCGGAGTAACAAAATATAAGTTACTATACGAGTCCACAAAAAGAAGCATGAGTGATTTGGTTACAGAAACCACAGGGAGAGCCAAACATTTCATGCAAAATTCCTCCATAGTTTGCATATCTTTCTACATTTCCATTTTCTCTTGGAAAAAAAAAAAAACAACCTCTATTTTATAACCTTTCAACTGACTAAAACTACAGTGTTTAGTACATGTCGTTTGGATTTCACAATAAATAGCATCTCCTATAGACGACATTAGAAACTCCAGTATATCACAGACACTTTTTAGCATTTTGGGTTTGTTTCCCTGTTTTAGTGTAATCACAGACATACAGCTTCTTGGACACCCTCATCTGTTCCAACTGGTTATAATTTTTGTCTTTCTGATGCTCAAATTTTAACAGCTTGTCCACTAACAGGTTGCTTTTTCTGATGGCCTTTTTGTCCTTTTCTACACAACACTAAACATCTCTGAAAATATCTTTGCTTTCTTGCAATAGGATATTTCAGGTCCCTATTTATTTATTTTGCCTCAAGATATGGCATTCTTTTCTCCCCCTGGGATTTCAGTTGCCTTAGTAAATGATATTAGGGCTCAAAAACTGGGGGTCAAGAGTGGCATGAAAATAATTTCCACTGGGTACTTGCGGTCGACAGAGTAACTCCAAAAAATGATGGGGGGAATATTTCCTTTAGGTTATGAGTTTATATTGATATTTTCAAACTACCTCTATCTTCAATTTGCTTTTCTATTTAACTTGCTGTAATATAAAAGCTTGATAATCCAATTTTTCTTGTGGTTTTTTTTTTTTTTTTTTTTCTCCCTCCTCTTTTTCCCCTTTGTCCACTATTCTTAACACACTGGGTCACACCAAGCCTCCTTCCCATTAAAAAGTATACATCTTCCCATCTTCCTCATTGACTCTCAGCCAGTGCATCCTGGAGTTGACTCCACAGTGCAAAGGTCAAGTTGATTCTGTCTGGAAATGACAGCCTACCCCAGATAATTTGAAAGCAAATTACTAACTATTCACTTAATAAAAGCGAGGACGCATGGAGCATAGTACGATACCAGCCCTCAAACTTCTCTCCTTAAAGCTCTCCTGTCTTTCCCTTCCTTTTCTTCTTTTATTACTTTGTCATTGGCATTTTGGTTATTGATGCTAGTGTACTGACAATTCCCCATTTATCTTTTATTTAGGTATCTGCCATTTCCATTACAAATAATTTCAGGTGTTTTTGGACATAACACCAGAAGTTTGCTTTCTCTGTGTGTATAAGGAAAAAGAATTCAGAATGTTATAGAAGTGGAAAATTATAGTGTAAACATATATGATTTTTTACCGGGCTAAAACATTCCAAATCTGGGGTTACTGTACACATGCTGCAGAAATAAAGCAGCATCATTTCAGAAAAGTTAAAACTGCTGAAATAGAACTAATTTACCAGGAAAGGTGTCCACACATTCCGAATCACAGCATCAGATAAAGAAGTGTGCTGCTCTCTCTTAAGTAAACACGGATATCTCTGAGAGCTAATGATTTTTGCACCAAGAAACTTGAATATACCCGGAAGAAACACAGCCCCTCAAGGTCAGAACATATTACTGTAAGAGAATCAATTTGGCACTTACACTTCAAAACAGAGTTACATGAGCCCAAGCATGCCCTCGATGCGGAAATGGGTCCAAGTTATGAGTTGGGGCTGAAAGGAAGTGTTTCGTGTCAAGTATGTTTGCTCACATGTGCTTATCCGCAGTACAAAGTTGATTGGCTCCTGCGATCTCTCTTCTCTGCAACACCTACAGCCCTCTGTTTTGGGGGAGGGAATGCCCTCCTTCATTCAGCAAAACCGCTGCTTCTAACAAGGTGAGTAGGTGGGAAGACTACATACTCTTCAGGAGGTGCTCTAAACCTCTAAGCCTTACTACTTTGAGTAAAAGGTCATGTACTAGGGACTTCAGACTTGGAGAAACCTATTTGCTGTGTATATAGCCATGTATCCATCCTGTCTGTATTTCAGACTGGTCTCTCTGCTTAAGTGGGGTTATGTATCGGGCAAAAATTGGGTACAATCTAAATGACCTTTCTATGACTGACTGCTTTCTCTCTGTGTTTCGGGTTTGTTCCTCTTTTCCTGCAGAAACCAAGGAAGTTTGAAGATGGGAAAACAGAAGAATATGAACCCTCCTACTTAGTTGAATGCAATTAGGTGAAAAGGTCCTATGATGCTTTTCAAAATTATAGTGCATATATTTGACGATGCTCACTTTCTAGGTCCTGGGGATACACTGCTAAACCAAACAAGTGAACCTCGCTTGCCTTGTGAAACTTACATTCTATAATGGCAGTTAGGGTTCAGGAATTCCTAGTTTTATCGAAGGAGGGGTGGGGCTTTTTCCCATGATTTTTTTTTTCCTATTTGCCAGCCTGTTTCAGAAAGGAGACAAGGTAGAAATATTGTCATTTTGCTGTCTTTCATAAGGCACTCGGGTTAGTTTTGTTTTGTTTGGATGCAGTGCCATGCTGGATGCATTACAAAGCAGCCCAGGTAGATAGGGCTATATTAGCAGACAGCATCCACTGCACATCCCACTTATGCTCACTGCCTTACTGAACCCAACCACCAACAACACATACAGACACACCTCCACATACATGCCCACAATATTTAGGGCAAATAACGGGAATTTAATGTAAATGTATGGACCTGATAAAATTAGTATACGGTCTCTTGACTGAATTTTTCTATCACCTACAACCTTTTCCCGTAATTTCTAATGTCTATCCACGCTGTCAAATCATAGAAAAGACTTATTACCAGGGTTTTTATTAATAGAGTATCAGTCCTCATGGTCTCTGGTCTCCCTTGTCTAATGCAAAAATAAATAAACAAAATAAAAAAGAGATCTTATATTTTTGCTCTCAGCATTCCTCTAACTCATCATCATTTCTAAAATTGCTCTGAGACCTGCTTTCTGGGCAGAGAAGCCAGCAGCTCACTGTGAATAACACAGCAACTGTCATTCATCGTATTCTCCGAGGCTAACTACACACGTCCCTTCTTTATCAGAACAGTAGTCCTTTCTACTGTGCCTTCCTTACGGTCCTTGTCCATTTCTGCCCGGATTGTTGTTGACAGCAGTATGTGCCCTGCTTCTGCCCATGCCCGACTTTAACACGCCCAAGGTTTGAATTCCCAAGCTGTACAAGCACAAGCCTGTATTTCTTTTCTAATTGCCTTTCATTCGGTAAAGTGTGGAACAGGTAAGACCATCATCGCTCATAAAGAATATCTAGCACTCCTACTGAGATAAAACATTTCTGATAAGAACATATTTTGCATTGTCTCCACTTAGACCATGAATTAATACCGAATACGCTCTGTGTTACTAAAGTAATTGATTTACAAAACAGCTTTTATGGAGCACACACAAACCCACTCTTTTGCCAAATATGAAAGATTTTCAGACGCAACAGTTTGGTGGAGCAGAGAGCCTGCTGAGCTGAAAAGCAAATACAGCTATCTGATTAATTGATTCTGACCTCATAAATATTATACTTTGGGGGCTCTAATGGAACTTCCTGAGGGTAAATTGTATGGTTCACCTCATTCATTTATATCTCTGGCTGACAGATGTACATTATAAAATGTCACTGAATATGCTGGCAATAAATGAGGTATAACATTAGCATCTTGATTCTGTGGTGGAATTTTTATGGAACACTTTTGTTAAATGATTCCAACAGTAGTAAAAAATACTGCAATATCATTCACTGTATGTTGTCCTTTCAATTTTAATCAGTCTCCAGCATTCACATTGATCTTCTTTCCTTATAACTAAAATGTCTGCCCTTATAAAACAGGTTTCTCATGCTGTGAGCTACCTCTTCTCCGTAATCAACTATCGCTCACAAGAAGTTTTGGGCATTCGATCGTTGTGCTACTAACAGTCTTCATTTACCCAAGGAAAGAATTTGATGTAAAATTTCAAACAGCAGGAGGCGAGACTCAAGAAATACGTCACAAATTGATAGTGTTGCTTAGAATTTCAAATTTTAGTCTCCTAATTATGAAGAAGTTATTTCATTTAAGGAAACATTTACAAATGCAAACACTGGACCACTAAGGCCAAGAAAAAAAAAGCAATTTTACACAATTACATATTTTAACACAATAGTATATCTTGTTACTGTACGGACATCTCCCGGAGAAAAATGTATTTTACATATGCTGTGAGCCCCATACAGCATGCAAATTTCAGTGAACATTAATCTCGCCAGTGAAAGGATGATTATTTTAAAGACAACTTAGCTTCAGGAAAAGGATAAAAAGGGAAGTGGTGTATCCGCCAAATGGAGAAATTTAATAATGTACTTGAGGTGCTGTTATTCTTTTGTTTTGTTTTGGGTTCCTGGAACATAGGGAAAAAAAAGAAAATTCATTTTCCAAAAGTTAAATTTAAAAAGACACTCGGTTCTTTTCATGAGTAAAAGATTTGTGGACTTGGATATTATAGACAAAACTTCCCATTGGTAATATGATTATCACCAGTCTTATAAAGCCTCAATTTTCTTCATTTTGCTATAATCGTGTATGTATTGATATATCATTATTTTTATAAATCTGTAAGGAAAACAGGTTGACCTTCTTCAAGTTAGAGGCATGAATATAGGATAGCTTTGAAGCATGAGTATGGTTTAAAGACACCGACGGTCAACCTGATTATTATCAAATCTCAGAATCTAATTCATTCAAATTGGATGGGTTCAGTCTGCCCTTTTATATTAACGGAAGTCCAGCTAAATTAGTCAGTGCAACTCTCCTAAAAACATACGAGTTGAAATGAGTAACAATATCGTTCTAACAATATCGTTCGAGAATTTAATTTTAGGATCCTGGGTTAAAAGTAATGGAAAGGCACGTGGTGTTGGCCACAGTAGAAAGAACCACATTCATTAGAAATACAAATAAAGGTAGCAGTGAAGTTCCCAGACCCTGACAGTGTAAAGGATTGGGAAAAAATTAAAATTTATGCTATGGATATATTTCCAGACTTCCTCAATTAACTTTCACACATGCTTCAGATCTCCACATCCGTCTGGGAATTGTCCTCTGTCTTCTTTTCTCTTGATGTTACTGTTACTTCTTTTTTTCCATTGTGCCCTTCCATTCATGAGTGTGATTATTTGATTAAGATCTGCCTTTCCCACTAGACCGTTAGGCTATGGAAGAAGGGGCTAAACATATTTATTGTATTCTCAGCGTGCTGGGCTAATCTGAAAATTTAATTTTATATTACTTTTAAGTAAAACTTCTGACTTTTTCCTGATATTTGTGAATATAAATTATGAGCCCTATAATTATACTGGGTTTTCATTCGCTAGAAATAGTTTGAGTATCTCTGTTCCCTATAAATGTTGAATTCCAAGTGGGTGGGAAAAATAGCATTAGACGACAGACATTTTTATTTTTTATGGAGTTCCATTACACTAATACGTTCATATTTTTTTACAACCCTTTGATTTGTTTGTTAGCATAGAAGCATCATTTTTGTTAATGTTTAAAAAAGAACATTTTATATTTTGACTTCACTTGTTTTAAAGCTTTTAGGTAGAAAGCACAATTGATATATTTGATAAAGATCAGCAAATTGGTCATTTGGCAAATTGACTTTTAATAAATTGATTTAAGGCAAATCAACCTGCTTCTCAGTTCTAACAGCGCTCACAAATCCTAGGAAAATAAGTGCATTTGGTTTTATTTCAACTTGTAATCTGTCAAGTTATATACAAACAATAATTTTTAGAATGTAGGAGAGATTCTTGTGAGGCTCCTTTAGATGGATACTGGCTAGGTCACTTGAAAAAGACCTATTAACCTCTCTCAGTGATTCTTTCTTCATCTGAAGAGAAGATACCAATAACTCCCTGGGTCTTACTTGGGAATTTGGGAGGGATTAAGTAATGTATACACAGGGCTTTTGTAAATTGTAGAGTACTATAAAACTATAAGGCAGTCACAAAGCAGCTCAATCTAAAGGGTCATTTCATATGATCCATTTATCTTTGCAAAAATTTTCCACACTCGAGTTATCGGGAAGTTTGAATGGCACATTCACTCTTGAGGGCTTTTGGAGCTAATCCACCAGAGGTCCAAGGTTATAGCAGTTTCATGGGTATTTCCAGGGCATTTGTCAAAAGCCTTTTTTTAAGAAAAGCAAACATAGTATTTCTTTCTTTCTAGAATTCCTCTAGGACTGTACCCACAGAGGGTATGCACTACAAACCAGGACCAGCTGACTTGCAGTCAGGAGGAATCAATTTATCAAGCATTAGGAAAAATGTCTAGAGCCTTCACTAAAGGAGCAGGGCTCAAGGAGGGGGTGGGGGAAGGAGGGTGTTTTTTCTTCTACATTCCTATTTTTTAGTACTCACAAAATGGGATTCACATCTGGGATTCCTCTCCTTCGTAAACTTTCAGACACCTTTCTTGCTCTTTCTCAGGCCTCTTAATTTGTAAGTCTAGACATTGGAGCTTAAACAGCAAGATATCAGTTATTTTCTTACCTCAAAATTTGCCAATGAAATAAAAGATGTCCCAATCCCTTGACCTCCTATGTAGGTGGATGTCATTGGTGGCCTCATGGTGGCTTCCAATGACTGGAAAATGGTCAATGTAGTCCATTTAGTCCCCATTTCACAGATGAAAACCACTGAAGCTTAGTGAGCCTCTGAAGTTGGTCAGTGGTTGAACAGCTGCTAAAGGGTAGAGCTGGGAGTCAGCCCCAGGGCTATGTGGTTTAGAAAGCTGAGAGCTAACTCACTGGAAGAGGCACATGGCTGGTAGCCTTTCCACAAATACTTTCCTCTTCAAAACCCATAAATCATCAAATCTCAAATTTGTTCACATGTAACTTCACTCAACATACTTCCAAATTATTCTCTTCTTTTTAACCGCCATTTATAAAAGGCAAAATTTACTCTTCCTTTCACTTCAATACAAAGGCACATACAAAGAGATTGACTCTAAAATCAAATGTCAGTGACAAAACTGGCTCATGATTTATGAAAACCAGAATTCCTCCAGCTCCATGTTTTGACTCCCACCGTGACTTATGAGGACAAATGGAAGGGGAAGCAAGCAAGCAAGAGAGTGGTATTGCATCTCAATGGCAAGAGAGAGATCTACTGCTGCTCCTCGACCCACCCTCCAGATTTCTGCATTTGCTAAGGCCACCTTGCCTAAATTCGGAGGCTCGACACATAATTTCTGGAGTCCCCTGACAACTTGAGCAACTTCCTGTGTCCTGGGGCCTCTGGTTCCTCATGTGTAAAATGAAAGAAATAATATACGTCATTTTTAGGATTGCTGTAAGGACTAAATGTGATGATGTAATAGTGACTGACATTTAGAAAGAGCCAAAATGAAAGCTACTACCATTAATATTGCCATTATCATTAACCTAATTATTATAACCAATCGAGAAAGAGAGAAAAAATGGAAGAGGGAGAGAAAGCAAGACCAAAAGAAAGGAAGAGAAAGAAATCTGTGTATTTTTACAGATAAATGAGAGACAGAAGATAACAGAGAACATTAGGCACACTAGGTGTTGCCCCTTTGCAATCTCATTTCTGCCATTCTCTTCTTTGATCCCCATGCTGTAGCCATACTGGTCTACCTGCTTCTTCTTAATATGCCTTTCTCTCGAATACTCTAATCTTCTGCACCTTCCATTCCTTCTCTTTAGAAATATATAATTGTCCATCTTATCATTCACCAAACCACTACTGACAGACTTACCGAAGTTTATACAGAAGTGTAGTTACCTGTGCGCACATTTTTACTCTACCAGAACCTACCTTCCTTACAGAGAGTCTTGTTGGCCTTTGTATCCTCTACAACATCTGCAAATGTTTACTGAATTAAATCAAATTTCCACAGTCTTTCTTTATTTCTATAGGTGGGGAAGCAACCAACTAATACATAGGATTTTCCAAATTTTTCTTAGAGTTAAAAACAAATGCAAGCTTTTTGTTTTCTTTTACCTTATATTTATTTGCCAATAGAGTCACTTCAGAATAAGACAGTGAACTTAGTGCTATGATGGAAAACTCAGTTCTCAGCCCTGGATGATTCTAAAATACTGATGGCCAGTACACATCCCCAGAAGAAATAAATCAGAACCTATCTTGGTGTATGTTTGGAGGTTATGGGGGATGGGCACACATGCATAATTTTTTGTGTTCCACAGGTCATTTCAATGTTAAGCCAGAGAAAAATCATGAGTTGATGTCTGAAATCTCTTTTTTTAAAATTTATTTATCCATTTTCAGAGAGAGAGAGAGAGAGAAAGAGAGAGAGAACCAGTGGGGGAGAGGCAGAGTGAGAAAGTCCCAAGCAGACTTTGCCCTGTCAGGGTAGAGCCTGATGTGGGGCTGGAACTTATGAACCGTGAGAGCATGACCTGAGTCAAGGTCAAGAGTCAGATGCTTAACTGAGTCCCTCAGGCACCCCTATGTCTGCGATCATATAGTTTGATGAGAAACAAGGTACCAAGCATTGCCAATCCACGTTTCAGATCATCTGAAAGCCAAGTTCTTTAATTTTACCCAAAGAATGACATGAAGCCCGTCCCATTAGAGGGGGGCATAGTGGTAGAGCCAAGAGCCAGGACACTGAGGTGATTAATAGCTTGTAGGCTTTGTGGTCAGTGACACATTTCCCCCAGACATAGAGATTATCACCAAAAGCAGAGCAAGCAAGTTGAGGGATAGATCCCCTTTAGCCAAACGATGATTAACACTGTGGTATAAAGAGTTTAGCTTTGAGAATAGAATTTGAATTCTAAGCTTTCCAATTATTTACTAGGGGCAAGTTTCTGTGCCTATATAAACCTTGATTTTCTCACATATACAATGAGAACAGCAATACTAATCTTAAAGAGTGGCTGCAATAATTGAGGAACTGTATATAATTTGGCTGACAAGTCCTAGCATATCAATTTACTAAAACTCTGGCCACGTCCTCTGAGAAGCATCTTCCTTCAAATCCAAACCATAGTAGATGATTCTTAAGACACACATTTACTCAGGGCTACAGTGAAATCACAGTGACCTTATTCTATAAAGGCAACAAATCACGACTTGCTATTTGTGAGTTTCATCCTTGAATTCCAGTTCTATCCGTTGCTCAGAAACTCCAATGTTTATAGGTTGCCCTTTAAAAGACACAGACTTACTCATGTCCTTAAAAATCCTGGACTTGCATCAGCCAGAAACTTGAAGATTCACTCCTTCCCACCCGCACACCTGTCTTCATGTTCAGTCCTCCTTCCCTTCTACGTGACAGCTCTGGCAGGATGTCTGGAAGGAAACTCATGACCCCACAGAGTTAACTTACCTCAAGAGTAGTAGACAAACAGGCTTATTTAACCCAGAAGATACCAAGAAATAGTGGCTTGGAAATGGAGACCGGGTTGAGCTCATGCACAGGCAGTCTGGAGAACTATCATTTATAGAAGGGTGTCTAGCATTGAAGCACAGATTAGCTCAGTCTGAAGGCAATGAGCCAGAAGCCAAGTTTCAATGTTAATTATAAGATAACTGGTATGTCTCTGCTGCACATATTCCAGGAACTCTGGTCAGCCGAAAGAGTGTATATCCATCTTGCTCCCACACAAGCCACCACGAGCAAATTTGTGACTCAGACAAAGGTAATGCAATGTATTCAGCTATACTTTCGATCCCTTCCCACTAATTCCCCTCCACAGAGAAAATCATAAAATTTTGTCACCTTTATGTAAGTTTGAATCCTTCATTATCTCCACTCTAGAACGATTATTTCGGTGTGTGTGAGTACGTGGGAATGTACTATTAAGAAAGTAGGGAGGAAATTAGGTTCTTTCTCAAACATTCCGCTCCAATGACTTATTTCTGCTGCCCGATTGAACACATCTAAAACGGAAAATGAGAAAATCAAGAAATATGAGTGAGGTGGAATTGAAGAGAAACCAGAGAACCTGGTGTTACCATCGGGTGTCTTTTTCAAGTTTTGTTATGTCAAAAATGCGCATTCACTCCGGAGCAGGAAGCGAAGAATCACTATGGGAACTTTACTTTGTTAGTTTAACAGCCAAAACCAGTGTCTAGTAACAGGCACCTTCGTACTTGACTCAATGCTTTTATTCTCCTTCCTCTTTAAATATCCTGGTACAGAGACTGAGTTTTCTTTGATTTCCTGTTGCTCCTAAATAGTTCCTTGGATGGTAGTGAAGAATGTTGGGGGCATAACCACCTTGAAGGGAGAGTGTCCTCTCCTGAACCAAAGGGGGCTGCCACAGGGCTCGGGAAAGGCAGGGGTGGGAAGAGGAGGGCATGCCATTTCCCCCTTTCTACTGTTAACTACCATCAACTATCATTTTTCAAAAACAGACATACCTCTTTTCAGTAATTTCCCTGGGCCTAAGATGAATCATAGTTCATAAATAGAAGACAATTTTCAGCTGCAGGTTGTAATTGTGAGAAGAGGTGGGGGAGAGACACTTATTCTTTCCTTTAACAAGTATTTGTTCAGTCCCTGCTACATGCCAAGGACTCTGCTAGATGCTAGTACTAGGAAGATACAGACCATGAGCTCACGGTTCCTAACGGAACACAGATGTTTATAAAAGTGATTTCAACATCACATGCTATTTTTCTAGTGGCGTGGTGTTATGTACAATTTTAGCAGTGCCACTGTAGTGTAGAAGAGAGTGTAAGCCTAGCTACAGGACTGAGAGACTTCCATATAAAAGTTAAATATATTGAGTGCTTGAACTGAGACTAGAAACAGAAGCGGAGTCTGCCAGACAGAACAAGAGGGAGGTATTGGAGGCCAGTGAAGAGCATGGAAATGAGTAGATGAGTAGGGAGATAAACTTGAGGGTTAAAAGGTAAGACTATCAGCAGGGACAGGGGCCAGGATTTGGATTTTGTCATCTAGACGATGGAGAGTCACAGAAGAATCTGGAGCAGGGAAACAACAAAGGCAGGCTCGCGGTCGGAAATGTTCACCTCTGCTAAAAGCAGGGGAGGATGTGCATTGGAGGAAAGCAAAATGGAGACAGGGAGGTTGCTGCAATGGTCCACATGGCAGGATGATGGCAGTGCCACTGGAAATTGAGAGGTGGGTAGGAATGGGAAAGAATGCAGGGACAGAGAAAACATTGGAGTATCAGGGCCAAGGATGTTTGATTTGGGCAAACCCAAGAGAATCTCGTTAATATGAGAAAATTCATTCAGTAGTTTCCAGAAACATGCGGTTCAACTATTGATCACTGCTAACTTGAATTATATAAGATATTCTATATTTGACATAATGGTCCAGGGAGTATTTATATATTTAAATATTCAATTCCAAATGATGAGAGAATCCCAGAGGACATCTGGGTTGAGAGGAATGAAATAAAGGGAGGTATAAACAAGTAAGGATAGATTGATTCTGCTTTTGATCCCTATAGCGTATGATATCCCTTGTCATAGAAAGTATTTGTGAGTGGGGAGATCAATCAGAAAACCTGAGTCAAGGGAATTACTCTGTACAAATTAGCTTTCTTCTTCGTATACATTTTTTTTTTTTTTTAAGTAGGCTCCACACCCAGCTTGGGGCTTGAACTCACAACCCTGAGATCAAGAGTCAAATGCTCCACCCACTGAGCCAGCCAGATGCCTCATCGTCTTCATATATATTCTTTATAAAGAATGTAATCAAGTGAATGAGTCTCCCTTTCAACAAGTAAATTGTCAGGGTGCCAGGGTGGCTCAGTCGGTTAAGCTTCTGACTCTTGATTTTTAGCACAAGTCATGATCTCACAGTTCGTGAGTTCAAGGCCCTCATTGGCCTCTGCACCGATGGTGAGGAGCCTGCTTGGGATTATTCTCTCTCCCCCTCTATCTCTGTGCCCCTTCCCCACTGCCCCTTTCCCCACAAATAAATAAACATTTAAAAAAAGGAAAGAAATTGTCAACAGTTTGTCAGCAAACTGTCAAACATTGTAAATTATGATTTTTCAAAATGTAACCAACATGTATTTATGGAGTCCCTACCTTGTGCCAAAAATCTTCTAGGTCTTGGGCGCGCCTCGGAGGCTCAGTCAGTTGAGCATCCAACTTTGGCTCAGGTCATGATTTCATGGTTCATGAGTTCGAGCCCTGAGTCGGGCTCTGTGCTGACAGCTCAGAGCCTGGAGCCTGCTTCGGATTCTGTCCCTCCCTCTTTCTCTGCCCCAACCCACTCACATTCTGTCTCTGTTTCTCTCAAAAATAAATGAACATTAAAAAATTAAAAAAAAAATCTTCTAGGCTTTGTGGAAAGAAAGGCAAGTACATTATTGTGATTAGTATTAAAAACATAAAAGTGAAGTTACTGGAATTCAAAGTATAGTACTTGATAGATCCAGAAGAGAGCTTGTATCAGATGGAGAATTCCCCAGGTGCTGACATGCTTGTTAAAATTTTCTACCTTAGGACTTTGCTTCATCAAACCAAGATGCTTTGCTCATAATGTACGCATAGGACACATGGTTCTATTTGCAAGGTATTCATCATTTTTCCTGGAACCTAAAATAGTCTCCATTTTTATATCTGCATTCCTCCTACCAGTGGTGGCTGATTTCATGTGTCAACTTGGAGGGTGTTTGGGATGAGATTTACATGTAAATTGGTAAACTTTGAGTAAGGCAGATTGCTCTTACTAATGTAGGTGGGCTTCATCCAATCAGTTGAAGGTCTAAACAGAACCAACGACTGAATTTCTGAGCCAGAAGGAATTTTATAGAAGACTTCTTTCAGACTTTACTGAGCCATGGGGTGTCCTGGGTCTCCAGGCTGCTGGCTTTCCAACTGGAAGTGCACCACTGGATCTCTTGGGTCTGAGCCGGCTGGCCTACACAGCAGACTTTGGACTTGCTAGGCTCCATAACTGCATGAGCCAACTCCTTACAATAAATCTTTTGCAATACATAGGTACCTTCTATTTGTTCCATTTCTCTGGAGAAACCTAACATATTACTTCAAATTCATTATTCTTCCTAAAACCTCCCTTTTCCTTTTTTTTTTTTTTTAACACATGGGTAGCAAGATCTGTTTCATCACAAGAAAGGTAAAGAACATGTAATAAAAGTTGAATGTGAACACAAGCACACACACAGACATTTATACATGACAAGAAACCTGAACATCTGATCAATTTAATTTGTAATCAGATCACTGATATCATATGAGCAGTGAGGTCATTCCTACTTGCAAGTGCAAAATAAGGTGTTTTTCAGCTCGCTTCCATTTTTCTCCTTCATCATGTTGCTGTTTCTGCCTTCACGCTCTTGCCAGCCAGTTCTCCCACCCACAGAGCTCTTTATCATGCCCTCCTGTGCCACAACCTCCAGTGACCATGACCTTCCCTCTCTACAGCCAACAAGTCACCAAGCCCCATTGTCTTGCCACCTCCTCTGTGTCCCTTTTCTTCACAGCACTGGAGAGCCCTGAACCCCAGGCTCCATCTGTCCCTAGAGATGGTCCTATTTTTTTTTTTAATTTTTTTTCAACGTTTATTTATTTTTGGGACAGAGAGAGACAGAGCATGAACGGGGGAGGGGCAGAGAGAGAGGGAGACACAGAATCGGAAACAGGCTCCAGGCTCTGAGCCATCAGCCCAGAGCCCGACGTGGGGCTCGAACTCACGGACCGCGAGATCGTGACCTGGCTGAAGTCGGACGCTTAACTGACTGCACCACCCAGGCGCCCCGAGATGGTCCTATTTTTGATACAGCTGAAGACCCCTCAGGCCTGGGTTTGGTTTGACTAAGTAGTGTGTGCGAAGGAAGAGAAAGAGCAGACATGGTCTATACACGGTGGACTTGAACTCTGTAACATGAGTGAGAGGGGAAGGGGTATTATCAAACGCGGTGTTCAGACATGGAAACATGGGAACACTTACATAATTGCATTAGAGGCTATCCACATGGAAGATGAACCTGGGAAATATTACTGCACAATAAAACCAGCTTTGGTCAGGACCACGGATATTCTTTCAAAGGTGGCTATAATTATGGCCGGGAAAAGAGCACTTCAGATCCTGAGGGACATTCTCGGTTAACACAGAAAAACTCTACAAAAGGCCCCCTGTGTCTTTTCATGACACAGAAACAGTGGCATGGCGGTCCCATGCCTTTGCTTTGAGCACCACCATAAATCAATGTCAACTTCAGAAAAACAAAACCAAAGGAGCATCTTGCCTTCGTGTCCCCAGCCTGTTTTCTCAACAGTGCCACCTGCACTGCCTCCTTCCCTGGAGCTGACCCCTGGGACCCAAGCCGCACAGAAAAAAAAAAAAAAAAACAAAACTACATGATGTGGAGAAAATGGAGGAAGAGAGACACAATTAAATCCCTGACGGTAAAGCTGGCAAGACTGTTTGTACTGTGGAATGCAAAACACCACTTTCCTCAGACCTCTGGAGCCCTGCTCGTGTTCCAGGCTGAGAGGTAGGAGGGCGGGCTGAGGGGAGCCCCAGGCCCTTTGCCCTAATCCACTCTTTCTGCTTTTCTTTTTTCTTAATTTTTTGAACTTTTAAAAAATTGCTTCAAGTTTATTTTGTGATGGGGGGCAGAGAGAGGGAGAGAGAGAATCCAAGCAGCCTCTGTGCTGTCACCACAAAGCCCGATATGGGCCTCAAACTCCCAAACCACAAGATCATGACCTGAGCCAAAAAAAAAAAAAAAAAAAAAAAAAAAAAAAAACCACAAGAGTCAGATGCTTAACCGACTGAGCCACCCAAGCACCCCACTCTTTCTGTTTTTAAATACGGGGATCTCATATCATTTGTATCTGAGGGAAGGATTCCACCTTTTTTTTTCATTGAAATCCCATTATAACAAGTACCACACTAAGAGTCAGGACAGCTGGTTTCTAGGACTGTTATGGAGAGTCTATCACTGCACCTCCACTTTGCACTTGTCGATGGAGGTAACATCAGGTCCCTTGCCCTCTGTGAAGATCAAATGAGCCATGTTCCTTTGAGATCTTTGCAAAACTGGAAAATATTGTGCCAATATAAGTGCGGTATTTGCAGCATTAAGCTGACCATAGGTCACCTGCTTAACAGAAGCTGCCCCAAGGCAAGGTGAAGGCTAACCCTTCCCCCATCACCTCCACGACATCGGAGATGCTGTAGAGGCCCCCATGGCTAGGATGCTGTTCTTTTCCTTTGTTCGGTAGTTTTAAAAAGGTTGTTTTGTTGGGGTGCCTGGCAGGCTCAGTCAGTGAACATCTGCCTCTTGGTTTGGGCTCATGTCACCATCTCATGGTGTGTGAGTTCAAGACCCGTGTCAGGCTCTGCACTGACAGCCTGGAGCCTGCTTAGGATTCTCTCTCTCCCTCTCTCTCTCTGCCCCTCTCCTGCTTGTGCTCTCTCTCTCAAAATAAATAAATAAACTTTTAAAAAGTTTTAAAAAAAAGTTTAAAAAAGGTATTTTATTTTAAAAATAAAATACAGTAAAATACAATAAAATAAAATTGTTGGGGTTCCTGGGTGGCTCAGTCGGTTAAGCATCCAACTTCGGCTCAGGTCATGATCTCACGGTTTGTGGGTTCAAGCCCCGTGTCAGGCTCTGTGCTGACAGCTCAGAGCCTGGAGCCTGCTTCGGATTCTGCGTCTCCCTCTCTCTCTGTCCCACTGTCACTTGAGCTCTCTCTCTCTGTCTCTCAAAATTGAATAAAAATGTTATAAAAAATTGTTTTGTTGCTGCTGTTCCTAGGTGTGTGTTTTAGAACTTATCAATTTTTATATGAAGCTTACGTGGAAAGTCATTACCTAAGAAAAGAATTAAACAGACTGAACCAGTTGAAGGAGGAGAAGAGGCCCAGAGCCTCGAGCTGGCCCTGCCCCAGGTACCGCTGGCACTTCTGAGGACTGCTGGGGCATGGCTTTCACAGATGAACAACTCCCTTGGCCCCTGTTGGCCATGTTGGCACCACCTTGTCACCTAAAGAATTTATTCAGTGCTTTTCCATTTTGTTCAAGAGTCAATGCGGGGGGCTTAGAAATTTGTAGTGATGTGTTCCTTTTCATTAATTTTTAATTCTGATATTTAATTGTCTTCTAATTAATTTGACAAAGTCTGCCCTTCTGAACAGGTTGAGCTGTGATTTGAGGAATAACCTTTCCTCCTTTGCAAAGTAGTATTGAGGTGCCTGACTCCCACAGATAAAAAACAATAAACAAACAAACCAACAAACAAAGATGGCCCGGTAACTCGAGGTAAGCCGATCAGAATTTCTCTGGAATCTCCAAATTTTGAGCTGAGTGGCACAGGGTAGGGGGAAAAAAAAAAAGATGGTAAAGCGCATTCATCCAGGTGATGGAAGCCAACTAAGTCTCTTGAGTCTCAGCTTCTTGAGGCCAGAAACCTTGAGCCAAATTGGCTCCTGTTGTATCTGACTTATTTCCAAGGCTGTTTCCCCAGCGTTCTTATCCATCCTCTAAGTTACTTTATCCTTTTGCATAAATCCTTTTTTAAAAATCCACACTGATTTTTTTTGTGCTTGTGAAACAAAGCAACAAAAACAAAATAAAACTCTAGCTGAATCTATGTCCTCAATGACCCTGCAGTTACAAGAGACTAC
Source organism: Herpailurus yagouaroundi (assembly GCF_014898765.1). Lineage (NCBI taxonomy): Eukaryota > Metazoa > Chordata > Mammalia > Carnivora > Felidae > Herpailurus > Herpailurus yagouaroundi. Next base: position 3,421,316 of record NW_024412467.1, on the reverse strand, counting down.
ATTTAAATCCAGGGTAAAGATCTGATTGTGTACTTGCAGGATTCTGCCATATGCCTGTTAGTAGGCAGATGTACAGGGTACTTATGTATGTTTCCTAATTTAGTTACCACACAGTATGACAAACAGGCATGATGTTCTCCATTTTACAGATGAACGAAGACAGGGTTAGACAAGTCATATCACTCTTCTAATCTTATATAGCTGGCAGCCTAGTGGTTCAAAGACAGATATACCTAGTCTCTCAACCCTGAGTCTTTCAACTTCCATACTCCATTACAAGTTAAATTATTTGGCTAAAGAAATGCTTTCCTTAGGGCACCTAGGTGGCTCAGTTGGTTGAGCATCCGATTCTTGATTTTGGCTCAGGTCATGATCCCAGGGTTGTGGGAGTCCTGAGCATGGGGACTGCTTGGGATTGTCTCTCTCTCCCTCTGCCCCTCCTCCACTTGTGCACACACCCATACTTTTGAAAGAAAGAAAGAAAGAAAGAAAGAAAGAAAGAAAGAAAGAAAGAAAGAAAGAAGAAAAGAAAGAAAGAAAGAGAGAGAGAGAAAGAAAGAAAGAAAGAAAGAAAGAAAGAAAGAAAGAAAGAGAAAAATGCTTTACTTAGTGTCTTGATTTGGGGTTGTGGTGGTATCCATTCTAGTTATCAGAATAATAAAATAGTAAATAGAGGATTCATTTATTTGCATTTCTATGTTGAAAAGGACATAGGACTGTGAACACGTATCTCAAGGGTTAGTGTTGTTGACAGGGAAGTTACAACATCTAGGAGATGTCACATTTTACATTACCTCCTATAGAGATTCTTAGCCCAAATTTGCTTCAGCTAAATATTTATTGATTCAGCATTGTTCACCTCTCCTGGAGGTCAGGAAGCACCTTGGCGTTTTATTAGTGATTCTGCTGATATGGATGAGATCACGTTTGGTCCCAGCCTTCAGACAGGACTATTTCATCGATTTCTCAGAGGTTTGTTCAGATATCTGGCATTTCAGATCCAATTTAATTTTAATTTGATCTTTTCGTCAGTTGCTATTATTTAGGAAATACAACCCTACAGACAGAAAGAAGTAGTCAAAAATGTTAAGGAACGTATCTTCCTTCTGACATACGACAGCTGCAGTGACACGTATCAAAATCTGATCTGATCTGATTTTCTCTAACCTACTGTCTTACCTCACAGACAAACCATGCCATGTCTCATTCATCTTCCAAACAACAACAAAAATCCCCATTTTGTGAAAAATACATCTGCCTATAACACAGTTTTAAATTAAATCTATTAGAATTACCTCCATACACACAGAACATAGAATATTTGCGTGTATGTGTATGTATATATACATACATGTGTATGTGTATGTATACTATGTATATATACAATACATATACACACACAAACACATTCATGTAGCTTCAGGGATCTCAATTCATTTAAAATATTCCTATGCTCTGTGAGTAAGAAAATATTTCTTTCTTCACCCAGTAATTTGTTCCTTTTTCCCAATCCATACTTATTTAAAGTTCACCTACTATATGCCCAGGACTGCATTCGTTCCCGGGTAATGAGTAAGGGACACACCGCACCCTGACCTCCAGAGTTCATCGCGGGCCAATAGGAGAATAAGTGAGGCATAAACAAACGAGGGAACAGGATCTACAGTCGATGTGCCGCGAAGGAACAAAGCGAGAGACATCCCTGTGGAAGAGAGGCTACTTCAGCCAGGTGCCTCACTGTGCATTGTTTGTTTCCTGATGTATTTGTTCTGCAGACTGCTCCCTACTATATCAAGAAGACGATATTTAGGCAGAAAACTGCACTGACATGAAGGAGCAAAGGGTGCAAAAAGGAACATTCCAGGAGAGACAAAAAAGAGCTTGGCATTTTCAAAAATCCCATTAGTCAGTACAGTCAGAACAGTGAACAAATGAAGACGGCAGCGTGACATGAGTCGGGCAGGGGCCATCACCCAGGGTCATGGTCAGGTGTTTAGACTGTATACTATGTGCAAGGCAGACTCATTTGGAAAGTGAGAAGGTACAAGTCACGTTTTCATGTTTATTCTAGCGGCTGGGTGCAGAGTGGGTCGGGAAAGGTCTCAGGCTATTGCAGTAGTGCTGACAATCTGTGTCGCCTTGGATAAGGTGCGGTGACAGAGATGGGGAAAACGTGGAAGGAGTGGGGGAGTGGGGAGGGCAAGCAGAGAAGGAGAGGGGTTGCTCTGGTTTCTTATAAATAGAGTAACTTTTGTGGAAATTTATGTGAACATTTCATGTGTGTGTGCCCGATAAAAGAATAAAGAAAGGCAAACATACCCCAAATTCTCCCACCTCCAATCGGACACCTTTCTCCAGGCTCAATCACATAAAAATGTTTGCAAGCACGCAAGATATCAGACGCATCTTTTTCTAGCTTGAGTCAGTCATTGCGGAACTCTATCCAAATTACCTTGTATAAGTTTCAGTCATTTTTACTTGGGAACATGATAATTGCCTGATATGGCTGCATTGCCATTGATCTATCCCTCTCCGTAGATGGGTTTTATCCTCACTGCCACTCTTTGCCACTATAAACAATGCTGTTTTAAACATCTTTACTCTGCATTGGTGTTTTTATCTCAATGTTAGAGATTCTCAGGAGTGGAAGTGATGGCTCCATATCTCTTCCCAGAGAAGCTATTAAAACTCTCATTTCTATCAGCAATATCTGAGAATAAAATTCTCTTTGCATATCTTCCTACCATCACTATTATGTGTTATTCTTCCTGGCCATCTACACCTTCTTCATATGCAGAAAACCTTCAGACAACAGACTCTATATACCACATACCTGCGAGCCAGACTCTCAATGAGAATCTAGTGACATAAAGAGCAGATAATGTAAAGAGCCCATTCTGGCAAGGATGGGAAGAGCTCTGTCGAAATCTGAGATGGAGCGATGGGAATAAAATCCAGTGAGGGTACAGCATGAGTTTGGACAGGTTGAGTTTAAGATGCCTTGTCACTTCCTAGCAGAGATTACCAGCCAGACATATGTGTAGGGCTCAGAGGAAAGTGTGGGTTAGATGTGAGAAAGCCAGCATGTGGATGACACCTAAGGCCACAGCGGTAGATGGAGCCATTAAAAGAGAGGACACAGAGAAAAGAGAAGAGGCAGGTCTCCAGCCTGAACCCCCAGGAAGTCTAAATTGAGAAGTCACTCTGGAGCAGAGTCTGAGAAGCAAACTTGGGATGAACCACCAGGGAGGCCAGAGGTCAAGCAGGCCACTTTGAAATTAGGAAGGATACCTGTTTCAAAGTCTTGTAACAGATACCATCAAATAAAGACAGAGAGCTGTTCACTGCCCGTGGTGAAGGGAAGGTCTTGGAGACGTTACCAAGAGCAGTTTCTGGCGAGGGTCAGAGCAGAAAACAGATTGAGGTGTATGGAGCAGGGACCAGGGAAGGCAGAAAGGGAACCACGGAAGGAAGGACACACTGAAGCCACGTACCCTCACCTCTTCCTCCTGCTTCTCCAAAGCCCAGATGGAGGATGTGCCCAGGGGAGCCGAGAGGAGGGCTCAGGATAGAGGGACTCTTATCCTGCCCTGTCCGGGTTTCCAGAAGGTCCCTGTGACAGGTGACCTGTTCCATCTACATGGGCATGATTGATGGTGTGACACAGAGAGGGTGCAGTGGCCTCCTGGACCTTTCCAGCCCCACCATGTTGGACAAAATGAGTTCAGGGCCTGCAAACCTGCTGGGGGTCAGTGAAGAGTGGGAAAGGGAACAGAGAATAGCGTAAGGTCAAGCTTCTAGACCAGGATTTGTATAAAAGGGAAGGTGGAAAGTTTAGGTGGGGTGTAGCCTCAGTGACCGCCGAAAAGAAGCAGGTCATAAGAAAAGGTCAGCTGGGGGCGCCTGGGTGGCGCAGTCAGTTAAGCGTCCGACTTCAGCCAGGTCACGATCTCGCGGTCCGTGAGTTCGAGCCCCGCGTCAGGCTCTGGGCTGATGGCTCAGAGCCTGGAGCCTGTTTCCGATTCTGTGTCCCCCTCTCTCTCTGCCCCTCCCCTGTTCATGCTGTCTCTCTGTGTCCAAAAAATAAAAAAATTTTAAAAAAAAAATTTAAAAAAAAAAAAAAAAAAAGAAAAGGTCAGCTGGACCCTGGCTTAGCCTAAATGGGTTGTATAGTCAGTGCTGCTCTAGGAGGCATAGGCATTCCCCAAAATCACCACACTAGGCAAATGGAGCAATAAAAACTTCAAGGCTTCCTGGAAAGATGAGGCTTGGACACAACACTCAAAAATTTTGATGAGTGACACATAAAAATAAGTACTGGGACTTCATAAAAATGGAAGCACAATTTATACATGGTAAGTGGTTAAAAAATCCTACACGGTTAATAAATACTCCAAAAACATGGCAGTATACCTTGAATTAGTTAGACCTGGGATTTGCAGGTGGAACCGGAGACCAGAAGAGTTGCAGCTTGGGAGTTCCAGAGACAGTGGGAGGGCAGGAAGTTACAACACTGGATGGGGAAGGGAGGGGTCCGGCCACATGGGTATAGTGAGGCAGCAGGAGATGACGGAGGTGCGTGCCTGTGTGCGTTTTGTGTGCCCACAAGGGCTCGGCTCCGCCAGGGGCAGTTGTGAGCATTCCCCTTGTGTTTACCACTCGGGAAAATGAGCAAAGCAAATGAAGGCAGGATTTATGCTCAATTATTCCCTAATATATCAATCGTGTTTTCAAAACAATCATTAGAGCAGAATTGACTGTAGCATGAATTCGTTGACTGCAGACGGTAGCAGATGTCAGCAAAACAATCAGAGACGAGAATGGCTTAGCCCATATATTAGCAGTTGTCAGGCAGGCACATTTGAGAACCAGCATTGGAGTCTGGGGACCTTTTGCCTCCAAGGCCACGCAGACTTTTGGTTTGTTTGTTTTCTGGAGGATAAGACTTATTTCCGTATTGTTCAATTTTTCTACAACGACCCTGTGATTGGGAAAAATAATACTTTTTCTAGAATAAAATCATTTTTTTTCTAGGAAAAGAATTATTTTTCCTAGTTTTATTGACATATAACTGACATATAACATCGAGTAAGTTTAAGTGTATGGCATAATAATTGATATGTGTATATATTGCAAAATACCATAATAAGGTTAATATATCTGTCAGCTCATACAGTTATAATTAGTGTGTGTGCACATGTGTTGAGACCTTTTAATGCGTATTCTCTTAGCAACTTTCAAGTTATACAATACAACATTGTTAACTATGTTGCCAGGCTATAACATTAAATCTCCAGAACGTACACATTTTATAATTGGAATCTACAACCCTTAACCACCTTGACCCATTTCCCTCCTATCCCACCCTTCCCCCAGCAACCACCAATCTACCCTCTGTTTCTATGAGCTTAGTTTTTTTAGATTCCACAGAGAATATATAGTATTTGTGTCACAAGCCTTACAGATGTGTAAAGCCCTTCATACAACTGTTTGCTATCCTAGAGAGGAGCAGGGCAAGGGGACGAATTAGAAGTCTGAGCAACTATGTGAAGGGACCAAAGAAAATCCAAAGTGACTATAGTAGAATGTACCAGACCGTTTTCACTTTGGGTCCAATTTTGATCCCACCACCCCTCTCAGAGGGGCCTGGGGTGGGGCATCAATGTGACTAGAATGGCTACAGAGAAATAGAATCATCAATAGGGGTAATCAAGTGAAGACGTATGTAGACAACCATTTTGTTAATTTTGCTATGAGAAGGAGTTGAGAGAGGAGCTGATGACAGAAATGGTATCTAAGTTCCACTGTAGGTTTTTGTTTTTTTTTTTTTTGGTAGTTATTTATAGTTTCTTAAGGGAAGGCTGTTTGTTTTCTTTTTTGTATTCAGCAACTTCACTGCAAGCAAGGAGATGATCTCCAAGTGGCCATAGATTTGAAGACAGACTCCAACCCCGTTTCCTGGTCCTGACAGATACGGGGTGTGAAAAAAGCAAGTGGCCACTCCATGGAGAGACCCAGAGGACAGCAAGGAGAAAGAGAATATTTCAAGATGTAAATGGCCATACAAGGGGCTGTGCTGATCCCTGATGCTTGAGACAGGGCAAGGAGAGGATGGCCAAGGAGTGGAGGGGATGGGCAGAGAAGTGCATCAGATTCTATCATGCCGAACTGTAGAAGGGAGAGCATGCAGGCGCTAGTCAATAGTCTGTAAGCTTGGCACTTCTGGAGGAGATTTTGGTGAACATGATCCGTGACCTCATGATGGGTACTGTGATGGGTACCTTAGTACCACAGACCTAAATGCTTTCCTCAGTGGTATAGGAGCATCCGGAATATGGCAGCTTCCATTACGAACAGGGGAAAAACTAATGCCTATTGAACACTTCTGTGCTTCAGGTCATGTTCTAGATCTGCTATATATTTCTCAGATCCCCTGAAGGTGGGATTATCTCCAATTTACCAAAGGAGACAATTAAAACAGAAAATTTAAATAATTTGTCCTGATGCACATAACCAATAAACAGAAGAGCCGATATTCAATTTTGACTCTAATGCCAAAGTCCATGTTGTTGTTGTTGTTGTTTGTTTGTTGTTTTTGTTTTATTTTTGTTTTTTGTTTAATTAGGCTTTATATCTAGCACAGAGCTCAACGTGGTGCCTGAACTCATGACCCTGAGATCAAGACCTGAACCAAGATCAAGAAAAGTTGGATGCTTAACCAACTGAGCCAATCAGGAGCCCCAGTCTATGTTATTTATTTAACACCCATTATGCCATTTTCTTCTCTTATATCACCTAACCTCTATTAGCAATGACCTTGTTAAATATACAGATTGTTGCAAATTCATGAAGAAAAAAATTAGATGAAATATATATATATATGTATATATGTATGTATATACGTATACACATACACACACACACACTGTGATACTGTATTTATCACTGTATTTTATATATAGAAAGCAGCTCATTAGTGTTTTTTTTCTTTTTGGTGAATGAACAACTGACTAATATGAAAAAATAATGTTATTAATTCATCCAATCATCATAGATTAGAAGATCCTTATTAGGAAGACCATGACCCATTTTGGGGAACATGGTATGCTGGGAAGTTTTATAATCGCTTGAATATAAGCTTTCAGTGTCTGAAACAGTAGCAATAATATTGCTGACTCTTAAATGTCGGTCATTGAGCTGATGAATTAATGAACTAATTATAAATAAACAGGCTCGAGTCCAGTCATCCCAAATTCCTAGTTATTAGGTGTTGGGAAAATTAGACTTTTAGGCTCGCTGAACCTTTTTACTTTCTTAAATTTGTAAAATAAAGGTAATGAATGGCCTACATACAGCTCAAGTGCATCCTTAAAAAGCAGGTAAAGAAAGGAAGAACAGACACTAGCATTTATTGAATTGAGACTAGCCTCTTTGGTAGACCATCTCCCCTTATTATTGTGTTAATGAGGCATGACTATGAAAGACCTTCTCAAAGTTATTTTTTTAAGGTTTTTAAGTTTTTATTTATTTATTTTTGAGAGAGAGAGAGAGAGAGAGAGAGAGAGAGAGAGAGAACGAACACGCAGGGGAGGGGCAGAGAGAGAGGGACACAGAGAATTCTAAGCAGGCTCCATGTTGCCAGCACAGAGCCAGACGTGGGGCTCGAACTCACAAACCGTGAGACATCCTGAGCCAAAACCAAGAGTCACTTAACTGACTGAGCCACCCAGGCACTCCTTGACTTTCTCAAAGTTTTGATAAGCAATCACTTATTCAGTAACCTGTACATGAGCTTCCATTGCGTTGTTACTTTCCCGGATGACATGAGAGGGCATTCTAGGAACTTGAATGACATATTTAGTATGAATCAGATGAAATATCATTAAAAAAACAGTCTCGGAACATTTTATAGGAGTAATACGGAAGTCATATTATAGAAGAAGATAACTGGAAGGCCACATGACTGCTTTAGGAAAGCTGAGAAGAAATTACTAATGACGGAATCATGAAGTGACAGCCACGAGTAGCTGACCCTAGTAAATCTTAATGGTTCATGAGTAAGTGGAGAGCCAGTGCCCTCCCACAGCTATTCAAGCTGTAGAAGCCTGGGTCGAATGAGCAGAAGTCTGAATCAGAGGGGCACTATGGCATTGAATACAGTAATTTTTCCAAGGTCGTGCAGAAAGTCAAAGATAAAACAGGAAATGTCATTCAGCCTTCCTTTGCTACAATCTAATTTTATCCCCTTCAATATACATTACCGAGTTCACGTTCTCCTGGGATGTTTGGGGTTATTTCTATTCTGCATTCCTGTTTTTAGCATTCCGTTTCACTAGAATTCTATAAGCAGTGCACAAAAGTAGGACAAACCGTGCCAAAACAAGAATTAGCTCTTGTTCCAATGAGTGTAGCACCTGAAGGCACGAATAATGCGGGGAAAGAGAATGGAATCGCTATGTAGTAGCAAATAGCATAAATATAATTATTTTTAGACTGAACACTGGGAACATGATTTCTCAGGAGAGAAAGTTAGTGATTAGCAAATACTAACTGGAGATTTGTGTTGTGTATCTACAGGGTTGTGCTCCCATGTGTAGGGCGAACCCTCTGATACGGAGAATGATGGCTGTAGTAGCAGAGAGTAGATTTCCTGTTCTCTCTACCCTTTCCTCTAATCTGGAACATTCAACCTGGTTCTTGTTCCTACCACTGATATTGCCAGCCTGACATTTAAGGTCTTCGCCTCCATGGTTATGTATTTGCTGATAAGGGACTCCTTAATATTAAGAACCTTCAAGATTCAGTGGCATCATCATTACTGGTATAAATGCCAGTAAGAATGAGGATAGCCATTCAGTATTTGCATCATGCATTAGTTTCAAGATCTTTTTCACCTTCTTTTTTTTCATGTGAGCTTCACAAAAAACCACTGTGAGTTAGATAAGATATAGTACATATCTTGCTCCCAAAGACATTGAGATTTTCCTCTGGTTACTGAGTTCTGAGTTGCAAAGTTGGAGCTGAACTCTAGCAGCCCTCACTGATGCCCTCTCCCCTCTCAAACCCACCACCCACTGGGATTGTTCAGACGGCTCACCTTCATGGGCACCTGCTCAGTGCCCATCTGAATTTATGAACCCTCCATGCTACAAAACTATTATCTTCTGTATGCCTTTCTAGCATATTTATTTATTCTATATGGTTGTAACTGTATAGTATACATTCATTGTATTCTAATTTTTAAATTTAATATAGAGGATACATTTTCCACATTCTACATGGTAGCCATAGTTATCTTTTTAATAACTCCCAAGTATTGAAACTAGCATATTTTCTTTCATATTTCTCTATTGTTAGACATTATTACTATTTCTATTCATTACAGCTTTATCAAGAATTTTCAATAGCTTTGGTGAAGAGATTCATCAAAACTACTCTTTTTTTATTATTTCCTTAGAAGAGGCATCTAGAAGTTGGATTTTAATAAACATATGTAATTTTATAACTTTTGTATCTATTGCTAAATATCTTTCCAAAAGTATTGAACCAATTTACATCACAAATAGCAATATATGAAAATGGCAAATGTATTGTTCATTGTGTGTGCCTTTCTTTCTTCCACAGCACAGCAGACAAAAATAAACTTAATTCATCAAATGTTTGTTCAGAACCGACTACTAGCCAAGTCTTTTGCTAGACTGTAGAAATGCAAAGGCAAATAAGAAAGGCACGCAGCCTGCTCTCCAGGAGCTCTGGATAATTTTGCCTCAGATAACGCCAGAGACTCACGAGGCAGAAATAATGTGCAACCAGAACACATATTTGTTTAGTGAACAAATTATTTTAATAGGATTTGAGTGGTGATGTATCTTCCAGCCTTGTGTGACTCCATCCTGAGTGTATCAATCCTACTCTGTTGTCAACACTCCCATGAACGGGCCATGAGCATCTGCTCGTATTCCACATCAAACCCGAACAAAACCAGATTTATCAGCTCTTCTTCATATATTTCCCAGATGAGTCCAGTGATTCGGAGCCCAGGCAATATTTCTTTTCAAATTTTCAGGTAAGAGATGTCATGGCTCTTTTACGGCTCTTCCTGAGCACCAAAAAAATGTGTCTGTAAGGAAGAGACACTAGAGGAAAATCAGAAAATTTTGCTTTAGTCCTACATCTGCCTCTAAGTATGTGACTTATGGCAAGATATCTAATTAGTGTATGTCTCATGGATAGAGAGGATAAAGAGAGCTTCCCTGCCTACTCCATGACTATCCTGGCTTAACTATTTCCCATCCCAAGCTTTCTGCTGGAAGCAGACCCATCTTCTCAGACTCCTTTAACATCCATCATAATCCAGGCTTATCTCCAATTACAGAGCCCCAGTTCTTTAGTCAAGGTCTAGCTCACCTAGCACCACCTCCAAGAAGTCGTCTCTAATTCCGGGCAACAGTGATGTTCTTCCCTTTCATACCACCCCTTGCATGTGATCATGTTAAATCTGATGTTTTACTGTGAACCTCTTTAAATCTTTCCGAAATCATTTCCTGGATTTTTACTCTATCTTCCTCGTAATGGTCTACACAGTCTACGCAAAGATCTAAGCAAATTATATATATATATATATATATATATATATATATATATATATATATATTTGCTTTTGAACATTTGCTACTATACCAGAGACACAGTAGGGAGTCAAATGTTTGTTTAAATGTGACGAAAGCAACCAAAGGAGTCCAAACTTCCAGGAACTCGATGCTGGAGAAAAAAGAACTGCAGAGAAAAGAGGTAAACCTCTGCTTACAGTGTCCCATCTTAGCATGTTGAGATTCTTAAGGAGTACATACATGAGGGAAGCATGGGGAACCCAGCAGAAAGTACAGCAGGGAAACAAAGAGCAAAGCAGCACATTGGCAGCCCTGGAGATGGAGGTTGGAATTCTGGGGGAGCCAAGGTGAAGGGTAAAAACAAAGGGCTCGAAATTGAAGCATTCCCAAAGAGCAACAACATAGAATTAACGGTTATGCCTTAGGAAGAAGGGCAGACCAGAGAAAACAGCCATGACAAATCCTGAACATCCATGTTGGTGGATTAAGGGGATTTTATACCAGGACTAGCTTACTGGAAGAGATGATGAAAACAAATATTAGAATTCCTCTGGAGAAGGATAACATTATCACAGAACTACCAGTATTTTCTTTTCTCAATGTCCAATCATTGAAAACTCAAGAATTACATTAAGTTAAACTTTAAATTACAATAAATACATTCTTTAAATTATATCATTTGATGAATTTATAAATGAAGATTCCCATATAAACATCATGACAATTATGAAATAGACATTTCCATTTCCTCAAAAGTTCCTTCATGATGCTTTGGCGAAAATTCCACCCACCCTCCAATTCCAGGCAACCAAATACTTTCTGCCATTACAGATTAATTTCACGTGTTCTAGAATTGTGTACAGACTTACACTGTGTGTGTATGCAAATATATAAATATATAATAATAAAGTATGTACTGTTTTGTGTCCTATCTTTGTTATGTTCCTTTTTATTGTGAAGTAGTATCCATTATCTGAGTATCCCATAGTTTGGTTTTCCATTCAATTGTAGTTGGATGCTTTGGTTTACAGATTGCAGATATTATAAGTAAAGCTGTAATAAACATTCATATACAAGCCTTTTTGTGGGTACATATCTATCTATCTATCTATCTACACATATATATTTCTCTTGGGTAAATGCTTGGGGGTGGAACTGCTATTGCCTGGTGAGAATATGCTTAAGTATATAAGAAAGTAGTAAAATGTTTTCCAGAATAGTTTGTATTCCCAAATAGCAACAGATGATAGATCCAGATGTTCCACATCCTTGCCAAAAGTTGGTATTTCAAATTTTTTTTTTTTTTTGTATTTTATCTCAGTCATTGTAATGAGTTTATGCTGCTATTCATTGTGGTCATACTTTGCATCTCCATAATGACTAATGATACTGAGCATTTTACCACGGACTAATTGGCCATTCACAACTCTGCTTTTTTGAAGAACTGCCTTTGCCATTTTTTATTGGATTATTTGGCTATTTTGATTGTGTTGTGAGAGTTTCTTATCAGATAGATGTATTGGGAATGTGTTCTCCCAATCTGTTGCTTTTCATTTTCTTAGTGTGTCATTCAAAAAAGCAGGACTTTATAACATTAATGAAGTGTAATTTATCAATATATTTTCTTGTTTGGTTAGTACTCATGGTTTCTGTCTAAGAAATCATTGCCTGTAACAAAGCCACACATTTTCTCCTTTGTTTTCCTCAAAAAGATTTCTTTTAACTTTTATTTAGGGTTTATAATCCATTTCAACTTAATTTTTGTATATGGTGTGAGTTAAGGATTAAGGTTTGTTTTTTTTTTTCATATGAATATCCAGTAATTCTAGCACCATTGTTGAAACCTATTGTTTTCCTATTTAATTGCCTCTGTTTCTTTTATTTTTTTAAGTTTACCTATTTTGAGAGAGAGAGAGAGAGAGAGAGAGCGAGCGCACACGCTGGGGAAGGGCAGAGAGAGAGAATCCCAAGCAGGCTCTGTGCTGCCAGCGCAGAGTCCGAAGAGGGGCTCAAACTTAAAGAACCATGAGATCATGACCTGAGCCAAAATAGAGTTGGACACTTAACCGACTGAGCCACCCAGGTGTCCCTAATTACCTCTGTTTCTGTGTTGAATTTCAGCTTACCATGTATGTGTGCATCAATTTCTAGACTTACTATTCTATTCCACTGATCCATTTCTCTATCATTAAGCCAATACTACATTGTCTTAATTGATAGTCTTTACTGTAAGTCTTGAAAACACATAGCATATGTCCATCACCCTTTTTTTTTCCTTTTTCAAAACTGTTTGGCTATTCTAGGTCCTTTATATTTCCACATAAATTTTAGAATCAGTATTTTAATTTCTATTTTAAAAAGTCTACTAAAATTTTTATTGGAATTGTACATAACCGATCAATTAATTTGAGAAGAACTGATACCTTAGTGATATTGAATCTTCCAATCAAACACCATGATATATATCCTTTATTTATTTAGGATCTTTAATTTTTCTCAGCATTGCTTTATATAGTCCAGTGATGAGCTCTTAAACATGTGCTTAAACATATCCCTAGAGATTCCATCTATTCTAGGTGGTATTGTAAATAGAAATATTTTATATTTCAATTGCCAGTTTTTCATTGTTAATGTATAAATGTATAATTTATTTTTTTAGTATTTTTTAAATTTTTGCTATTTAGTGTAGAAGTTCCTTATGTATTTTGTTAATTAACTCTTTATCAGATATATAGTTGGCAAATATTTTCTCTCATTCCATAGGTTGCCTCTTGACTCTGTTGACTATTTCCTTTGCTGTGTAGAAGCTTTGTAGTTTGACACAGTCTTTCTTTCCTTTTTTTCTTTCTTTCTTTTTTCTCTTGACACAGTCGTTCTCGTCTCCTTTTGCTTTTGTTGTCTGCACTTTTGGTGTCATTTTCATGAAGACTTTGCCAAGACCAATGTCAAGAAGCTTTTCCTCTAAGTTTTCTTCTAGGTGATTTACAGTTTCAGGTCTTACATTTAAGTCTTTAATCCATTTAACTTCATTTTTATGTATAAGATAGGGTCCCATTTCATTCTTTGCATATGGATATCCAGTTTTCCCAAAACCATTTGTTAAAGAGACACTTGTTTCCCCATTTGTATGCTTGGAGCCCTTATGAAAGATCAGTTTATACCTCTTTAATTGGCAAAATGGTCTCTCAGATGCATACTCATATTCCTGGTATCTCATTGATCTAATGCAGGATGATGGGAGAGAACTCCTAGGGTTAACACACTTATATATGAAGAAATATGCTTCCTCCTCAAGATCTGAGTGTTTCTGTGAGTTTTAATCTTCCTTATTCGTTTTGATCCACATTCCACAGTATTTGGTGTTTGCTTTGTGTTTTCATTCAAGATTTTCACCATTTCCTATTCCCATGGAGAATATTTTCTTCAATGTTTATCATCATTTTGTTGGGTTGGTGGGTTTTGTGGGGATGTATGGGATTAATTAGCCTTTATTCCAGTATACTTAACCAACTGTCTCTCCTTAAATAAGGGGTAAATCACTTGACCACAAAATTCCAAATGACTGAACAGCCAGCACTATCCATCATGAACTACTTTTTATTTGACTCACCAAGTCAAAAGGTTGGGTGGAACTTAGGCTAAAGAAAATGGCTTAATTCAAGGTCACACCTATTTTCGAGGGAAGCCCACGACTTCCCTCAGCTCAAAAATATATAATTTATTTTTATCATTGTTCTTGTATACTGAGGCCTTGCAAATTCATGTACCAGTTCAATACTATCTTCTGTATTTCATAGAATTAGATACACAAATCATACATTTATTTTTCTTAAATTATTGCAATGCCTTCCAGAACAATACTGAATGGAAGTGAGGACAGCTGACACCTTTGCTTTATACCCACTCTTGGGATAAAGTGTTTAATTTTTTTACATTAAATATTAATAATAGGTTTTTTCAAAAGTGTATTTTATCAAGTTAAGTTCCCTACTGTATAGATATAATGTAGGTATGGAAACAGATGATAGATGATACAGATATAGATACGGAGTCAAAAACATACATGTTGAGGGGCGCCTGGGTGGCTCAGTCAGTTGGGCAGCTGACTACAGCTCAGGTCATGATCTCACAGTCTGTAAGTTCGAGCCCCACGTCAGGCTCTGTCCTGAGCGCTCAGAGCCTGGAGCCTGCTTCCGATTCTGTGTCTCCCTGTCTCTCTGCCCCTTCCCTGCTGGCTCTCTGTCTCTCTGCCTCTCTCTCAAAAATAATAAACATTAAAAATTTTTTTAAAAAACATACATGTTGAGTACAAAAGACAGAAGTCATACAGGAAAAAATGTTTAACTGAAGAGGTAAAAGGGAGCAGTATGTGAAGAAATACTAGCTGTTTTTTCTAAACCATTGAAGATATTAAGTCACAACATCAGATCTCAAGTAGGAAAAATACAAGAGGAACAGTGTCTAGCCATATCATGCTCAGACTGATAAAAAATAAAAAGAAAGAAAGAAATTAATGCACCACAAGTGATAAAGGACATATTTCCTTCAAAGGGTTACTTATCAGGCACAGAGTAGCCTCTTCACATGAAACCAAGGAAGCCCAAACACAATAGCATGGTATTGTTAAAGTGCTGTAATGAAACATTACCAAAAGAGAATTCCTTATCAGCAAATACGTGTCCTTTAAAAGAGAGGAAATGGAAAAGGCAAAACAAAGTCTGCAGAATAAAACAGAATAAAATCATCGTGTTCTTGGGTAAGTAAAAATATGTTAAAGAGGACTGCAGGCACTAACCATTAATGGAAAGACTTATGAATCGGGCTACATGAAAACGAAGACTTCTGTTCATCATAGGATGCCATTAATGAGTAAAAATGCAAGACATGAAAGAGGAGAAAGTATTTCTAACACATTTACTCAACATTTTCATCCCCAGTATGTAAAGTTCTCAGATCAACAATAAAAAAGAAAACCAGCCATCTTTCGTACATAGGCAAAGGATCTGAATAGGCACGTCACTAAAGAGAATACAGGATTGTCCAATAAATGAGGAAAATATCATCCCCATCATTAGTCATTGAGAAAATGCAAATTAAAACTTCAGTATGATACCACTACCTACACCCATCAGAACCCTTGAATGGATAAATAAATGACGGCCTACTTATGCAGCAAAATATTATGCAGCAACTAAAATGAGCAATGTACTGCTATATACAACAATCTGGATAACGCTTACAGACATAATGTAGAGTAAAAGAAGCCAAACAAAAAAGAATGTAAATGATTGCATTTATCTAAACTGAAAAATAGGCAAAACCAACCCACAATAAGGTAAGTCTGATTAGTGGTGATATATGGGAGAGGAAAGGATGACTTCTGGGATCTGGTCTCGTTCCATATTCTTATCTAGATGTTTATTATGTGGGTGTACACATATGCAAAATTTAATCAAGCTGTACATTTAAAATCTGCTCCTATCTTTCGAATTATATTTTAATAAAAATGGCAACAAAAATTGAGATTAAACCATATAAAATATCCTATTTTAATATATTGTGATCCAATACAGGCATTCAACAGGGAAAGATTAAAAGAAGATAAAAAGAACTCGGTAAACATACATTTATTTTCTCTCCAAAGATAAAATGAAGGAAATGCATCACAATAACAGAAGCGAATGTGATGAGAGTGCTTTGAAAAATATTTTAAATTATTTGGGAATACCATCTATTATCACAGTTATCACAATGCAAATGGTATTTCTGTTAGAAAGATAATTCATCCTCCCAAGCACCAACTATCTAAATGTTCTGAAACTAATATTGATATATTGAGTGCTTAGTGTATTTCAGACTCTACAATAAGCATTTTCAATGCATTACCACAATTTATAGCCTCAGAACCCATGAAGTAGGTACAGGTACTATTATTTGTGCCACTGGACACATGAGGAAACTGAAGTTTAAATAGGCTTAGTAACTTGAGCAAAGTTAAGCACTAGTATGTTGCAGAACTAGGTGGTCAGGGCAGTGCTTGTCATGAGTCTACTGAAAGCACTCAACCAACAGTTGCTGAAAACATGACAAAGGTTTCTAACCCTCTTCATCTATGCTCTGTGTTTGTAACAAATCATCTTCTCAGGAGGGACCCTTAAAATGTAATGCAAAGTTAGACGTGAAATTGGGGATGATTACTAGATAGTTCATTATTAATAAAGTACGTGTTAAGCATATTGATCTGTACAACTGTTTTGATCTCACTATCTGTTGACTGATTCATTCAGCAAGTATTTATTGAGCATCTACCAGGTACCAGAGGAGGAGTATGATGGTAACAAAATTCCTCCTCTCATGTAGCTAACAGTCTGGGGGAGAAGATAAATGGAGGGAGGGAGGAAGGGAGGGAGGGAGGGAGGGAGGGAGGGAGGGAGTTAACAGAGTGATAAATGCTATTAGTAATAGTAAAGTAAAGGGGTAAAGACCACAAGTCTACTTTAATGAGAGTGCCTAAAGAAAAGTTCTCCCAACTGCAAACCTACACAACATAACAGTCAGCCAAGCAAAGACCTAGAGGAAGGGCATCCCATGAAGAGGGAGCAGCAAGTGCCAAGGGTCCCAGGTACACTGGGTAGTAGGTCTGAAGAGTTCTGAGAAGGCCATGTGCCTAATGCATAGTGAGCAAAGGTGCTCTTCAGTATCCACATTTTCTAAATGTTTGTTTTGGGTTATATGTAGACTATCGTCTGTGCTCATCATGACTTGAAAGTCAGGTTTGCTAGTATTACTCGGGATACTCAGTGTCTGTTACATTATGAGCAATGAAGCTCTGGCTCTAAACTAGCATACTTTGCTTAGCAAAACACAAGCCCTGAAATTTACTAGACTCACCAGTTCAGAGTTAGTTTAAAAAAAAAATTTTTAACGTTTATTTATTTTTGAGACAGAGAGAGACAGAGCATGAATGGGGGAGGGTCAGAGAGAGAGAGGGAGACACAGAATCTGAAACAGGCTCCAGGCTCTGAGCTGTCAGCACAGAGCCCGATGCGGGGCTTGAACTCACGAACCGCGAGATCATGACCTGAGCCGAAGTCGGACGCTTAACCGACTGGGCCACCCAGGCGCCCCCAGAGTTAGTTTAGTGAGCAACTATATGAGCATGTCTCTTGAGGTAGAACTTGAGGTAGAACTCCTCCTACGCAGTTCAACGTGGCCCTTGGTATCTTGTTAAAATACAAATGAATTCTGGTTCAGAAACTCTGGATGGGGTCTGAGATTCTGCAGATAATGCCTGTGCTGCTAGATCTTGAGCTATAGCTTGAGTCACAAGACCTGAGAATACTTCTAATAAATTAAAATGTGTTTTCCAGTTAAGTATCTATAGATTTTTGGGGGCCTATCAGAATGACATTCTGAGCGAATGGCACAGATGGTCTGCTGCTTAACCTGGCTCTGGTTGTGATAATTAAGTTAAATAACATATGTGAGAACACTACACACATAATAAGTGTACAATTGGTAGTATTTTTATACAGTGAAAAGTTAACTGCCTCAAATGAAATCTGAATTACCAACGATGAAACTATTAAAATCATGTCGTAGTAAAATACATTCTTAAACACACTGGACTTCTCATGTCTTTATACACAAAGTAGGATCAGTTAATATACAGTGTGCTTTCTTTGTGTTCAGTATCATGTAAAACGCTGAGAGAAGAGAACCAGGTTTACAGTATGCTCTTTGACCTCAAGGATCTCCAATACAGTTGAAAGAGAGAGGGGAAAAAAATAAGGGAGAATATAATTAGCTGCTAATTCAGGTGATAGCACATTAATTATTATACCGGATCAGAGGCAAGTGAGATCAGTGAGGTCTGGTGTTGGCTCCTGTTCCACACCTCACTATGGGCGGGGCCTGAGGAGGAGGGAGACCAATCCAAGCCACCAACTACCGTGATTTCTCAATTCCCAGGCCAGTTCACAGAGTACAAGGGGGACGTACTGCCATCTTTCCACACTGTGTTTTGTCTTGCCTGTGGCAACATCTGGGGAATCCATGAGGCAACATGGATATGCTACTACATAATTTATTGATCATATAGACCTGCCCCAAGGCAGTGGAAAGCTACAGGGTTTTATTTTTCCAATTCTGTCTTTCTCCGTCTCTCTCTTTCACACACACACACACACACACACACACACACACACACACACACACACACTTGTTTGTTTGTTTGTTTATTTATTTATTTATTTATTTATTTATTTATTTATTTATTTATTTAAAAGGCTCTACATTGTTTTGTTACCTTCCTGAATCCACCCACGCTTCCACTTGGGGCTGATCTTGGGACACTTTCACATTCTAGGTCATATTTTCATAAAAAAGGAGATTTGATAGCATTAGTCAACCTAGCTTGGCATCTTAACAGCCCTTCTTTGACGATAATACCAATACTAACTTGTTTCCTTCTAAGTGAGCAAAATGTAATACTGTTAAAATTATGCAAAAGAAAAGCCTGATACTTACTTTTCACTTGTTGATTGGTTTAAACTGGCCTTTCTTATGTACTTTCATTTTATGGGGTAAACAATTCCCCTGGATTTTTAGGAGGAAGTCTATCTATTTTTAGAATATGACTTGAACTTGAACATAATCATATATTTTATCAACAATGTTACTGCTCACGATTTTATTTTCCAACACCTGTAATAGTCAAGAAAGGCTTCAGGGAAGAGGCAGAACTTTGACTAAGCCTTAAAAAAGTAAGTAAGATGGATTAAGAATATTACTCAGCCATAAAAAAGAATGAAATCTTGCCATTTGCAAAGACCTGGATGGACCTAGAGAGTATTACGCTAACCAAAATAAGTCAGCCAGAGAAAGACATATACCATATGGTTTCACTCATATGTGGAATTTAAGAAACAAAACAGATGAGCATATAGAAAGGGAAAAAAGAAAGGGGGAGGCAAACCATAAGACATTCTTAACTACAGAGAACAAACTGAGGGTTGCTGGAGGGAGGTGAGTGGGAGATGAGTTAAAATAGGCGATGGGGATTAAGAAGGGTACTTGTGATGAGCATTGGGTGCTGTAAGTAAGTGATGAATCACTGAAGTCTACTCCTGAAACTAATATTACACTATATATTAACTAACTAGAATTTAAATAAACATTTGAAACAAACCAAAAAACAAAATTAAATAATATTTCATGAACCTGGACCACTTTCTTACACCATACACAAAAATAAACTCAAAATGGATGAAAGACCTACATGTGAGACAGGAAGCCATCAAAATCCTTAAGGAGAAAACAGGCAAAAACCTTTGATCTTGGCCATAGCAACTTCTTACTCAACACATCTCCGGAGGCAAGGGAAACAAAAGCAAACATGAACTACTGGGACCTCACCAAAATAAAAAAGCTTCTGTACAGCGAAGGAAACAATCAGCAAAACTAAAAGGCAACCAACGGAATGGGAGAAGATATTTGCAAATGACATATCACAAATCAGATAAAGGTTAGTATCCAAAATCTATAAAGAACTTATCAAACTCAACACCCAAAAAACAAATAATCCAGTGAAGAAATGGACAAAAGACATGAATAGACACTTCTCCAAGGAAGACATCCAGATGGCCAACTGACACATGAAAAAATGCTCAACATCACTCATCGTCAGGGAAATACAAGTCAAAGCCACAATGAAATACCACCTTACACCTGTCAGAATGGCTAACATTAACAACTCAGGCAACAACAGATGTTGGCGAGGATGAGGAGAAAGTGGATCTCTTTTGCCTGCTGGTAGGAATGCAAACTGGTCAGCCACTCTGGAAAACAGTATGTTGGTTCCTCAAAAAACTAAAAATAGAACTTCCCTATGACCCAGCAATTGCACTGCTAGGCATTTATCCATGGGACACAGGTGTGCTGTTTGGAAGGGACACATGCACCCCCATGTTTATAGCAGCACCAGCAACAATAGCCAAAGTATGGAAAGAGCCCAATGTCCATTGATGGATGAATGGATAAAGAAGAAGTGGTGTATACACACACACACACACACACACACACACACACACACAATGGAGTATTACTTGGCAATCAAAAAGAATGAAATCTTGCCATTTGCAACTACATGGATGGAACTGGAGGGTATTATGCTAAGTGAAATTAGTCAGAGAAAGACAAAAATCATATGACTTCACTCATATGAGGACTTTAAGAGACAAATCAGATGAACATAAGGGAAGGGAAATAAAAATAATATAAAAACAGGGAGGGGGACAAAACAGACTCATAAATATGGAGAACAAACTGAGGGTTGCTGGAGGGGTTGTGGGAGGGGGGATGGGCTAAATGGGTAAGGGGAATTAAGGAATCTACTCCTGAAATCATTGTTTCACTATATGCTAACTAATTTGGATGTAAATTTTAAAAAATAAAAAATTAAATTAAAAAAAAAAAAAAGATTTCAGAGGACCCAACTAGGGAAGGAACATGTGACAAGTTCTAGGTAAGTGGAAAAGCAGGTGTTTCCAGGTAGTAAAGGATATCTAATTAAAGCAAATAGTATACATTGGGATGGAATAGAGAGCAGGTTTAATAGAATACATGAAGCCACATAGGGGACAATGCTAATTGCCAGGCAACAGTTTAGATTGAGTCAGGAAAAAAATGCATATATCCTGAGTGTTTGATTTCAGGGAGCAAAATGACATAAATAATGTTTATGGAAAATGAAACCTGAATTTATGGAAATTTAAATTTATTGGGATAATTTAATTTAGGCATAACATAACTTGGATCCACAGTAGAGTTTAAAATTAGATAAAGGGGGGCACCTGGGTGGCTCAGTTGGTTAGGCATCTGACTTCAGCTCAGGTTATGATCTCGCAGTTTGTGGGTTCGAGCACCCTGTGGGGCTCTGTTGTGGCAGCTCAGGGCCTGGTGCCTCCTTCAGATTCTTTCTCCCTCTCCCCTCCCTCCTCCACTCACACTCTGTCTGTCTGTCTCTCAAAAATAAATAAACATTAGAAAAAAGTATTAAATTAGATAAAGGGACGATAAAGAGGAAAGTAATGAAATACTGTAGACAGCTGCTACATGGATGACAGATACCACTCGAGATTATCCAGCAACTTCATGGGTATTTCTAGATACCCATGAATCTAGAGTGGGATAAGTTAAACTTATGAGTTGCTCAAATCTTCATGGACAACCATTGGGTGTGTTCATGTCTCACCCAACTGATGGTTGGGACTGAAATGTCACAACCATCTTAATTCTAAAGAATTCAAGACAAATGTATAGCTTGGGAAACAGAATATCCAGATTGCTAGTCTTTGGAGCATCAGCTTTAGAACTTGACCTTAATGGATTCTCAGCACCTTTTGACTATACCTCCTTGCATTGTTGGAAGACCCCCTTGCTAGAATCTTGATTTTCTGTGCCCTATGTTTAAATATATTAATGCTTTAACAAAAGTCTTAGAAGTGATTTTTTTCAATTCACCATTTACCTGCCAAAAGCAAAAGGTGAATCTAAATTCTGGACACTTCCTACCTAAAACTTTGCACATAACAATACCAAACCACTTATAATTCACTACATACTCTTCTAGATTCTTTCTCCTCCATACATAACATCTTGTTCATCCATTTACCTAAAATGTCCTTCCCCACTGACGCTCTTTATGTGTTTAGCTCCTACTGAACAACTCATCTTTCCTAAGATAAAAGATACTCCCGTTTTTAATCTCTCTATTCTCTACTTCTCTAACTGCCATTTATCAATTCATCTTTTGGAGTTCATCTTAGCCTTGATATCCTCTGATCTTCCCTACTGCATTCTGGATTGCAATTAGATGTTGCTCTCTCACACCCATGACTACATGCTTTATATATACATAATCTCCATGAAAGCGTGTAACCACAACGAATCACAGTGACCTCTTTGTGAGTCTTCTCCACTGTGAATTCCTTCAGGGAAAAGATTCCTGGTATCCTCAAAGCATATTAGAGTACCTAGAAAAGAGTACTCAGTGAAGGTTTACTGATAGAATGTCCGGATGAGTGTTTTGTGTTCACTGTATTACTAAAATCATTTCCATTGTAAATATGAATAGGAGTCTCATCTGGCCTCTTGAGTCAAAATTTGGAACTCTACTCTCACAGTGAAGTTTCTTTAATTCCTATCACATTCTGATATACAAAGTGTGAAGTTCTAGAAGAAGCTCCATTTTTTGGGATTTGGGAAACAACTATGTAGAATAGAGTGATCAAAGCATGGATTTTTCTCCAGAAAAACTTTCCATTAATCTATGAACAGGCATCAGCCTCCAAGAATAATTTAAGAAAAAGTAGCAACAATGGGGCCCCTGGATGGCTTAGTCGGTTAAGCGTCTGACTTTAGCTCAGATCATGATCTCATGGTTTGTGAGTTCAAGCCCTACATCAGGATCTGCACTGACAGCACAGAGCCTGGAGCCTGCTTAGGATTCTGTGTCTGTATCTCTCTCTCTGCTCCTCCCCTGCTCTCTCTCTCAAAAACAAAAACAAAAACAAAAACAAAAACAAAAACAAAAACAACTAAAAACAAACAAAAAAAGAATAACTAGCAACTCTAGATAGATACCTAAAATAGCAACATACATCTCTGAAGCTACCAGAGACGTAGTACAATGCAGTGTTTAAGATCCAGACTCCTTTAAATTCTAAGATTCTGCCCCCAAATTAGATTATCTTAATTATTATTCTCATTCTGGCAATCACTAGCTGAATGCAACCACCAATAAGTAACTTTTCTATGTCTCAGTTCTCTCCTCTCTAAAATGGAAGTAACAACTAAACCTAGCCGCTGGGATTGTTATGATTCAACGTGTAGGTACCTATCCAAAGCATTCAGAAGACCATCTAAGAGTAATCATTCAGTCAATATTTTGGGGAGAGATAATGGTGGTGATACCAGCATACTATTCTTAATGTGGAAAAAGCATATTAAAAAACCAGCAATTTAATTTGGCAAAGCAGTATATGCCTGGAGATCCAGAGTCAAAAAGGAATGAAGTTAAATTCACCCACTTACAATTATCCTAAGATCCTTGAGACTATATTTTGACAGATTACTAATGATTACTACTATTGATTACCTTATAGATGAGTGTAAAACAAGACAGAAGCAAACATTTTATGTAGCCTAAAAGGAATATATATATACTTTAATGTATCCAAAGGCTATAAAAACTATTGATTATCTTGTTATAGACAAGTGTGAAACAGGAGAGAAGCAAACATCTTATTTTGCCTAAAAGGAAGATATTTTCATGTATCCAAAGGCTATAAAATACATCAAAAACATGTAAAAGCAATTCTAAATGCTATGAATCATTTTCGCATTTTGAAGCCAAAAGAACAGCAGTGTCATGAACAATGAGCTCTCATGGTGGATGAAGAATTACAGTAAGTTGTGAATGGGAAATTTGAAACAACTGTGAAACAGGATATAGGACAACAATAGTAGAGGTAATGAGCGAAACATAAACAAGAACGTGTCTCAAAGACTTGCCTTTCGAACCTTTCTCTGCATCCCCAAAAGGCCTGTTCTCCACCTGGCCTTGGTATGCCGAAAACTGCTTACAATTCAGTCCAGCATCTCCCAGATATGTCATATGCTCACATTTCTGTCCACTCCACTTACAGCATGTGCAGCCCGGGGTCACACTGACTATGCTGAAGTCCTCTCTCAAATGTCGCTCGCTCTGAAGTCGAGGACCTTGTCTTTACTAATGTTGCATCCTCGCCTACTATAAAGATTAAGAACCTGTGTGTTTGCACTTAGAGTTTTCTCACTCAGAACTACACTTCACGCCACTTTTTAATTCATTTTGATTGATTTGGTTTAGTGGCGCTGAGCTATTGTCAGGTATTTATTGGAAATCTACATTAATCTCTGTGCTATAACTCATGATCTCTTCCTTTGAGGCTCTTAAAATAATTGAAAAGATAGAATGTGTGCAGAAGAACGTTTTAGATGTTCACATAAAATTTCTAATCATATGATGGTCATTTAGTAAGTCATTGATTCATCCAATAAAATTTTAGAAAATACTAACCAGACACTGTGAGATCTGACAACACACACATGACAAGAAGGATGCCTGTCTTCATAGAACTTATGTTTCAGTGAGACAGAACAAATGATGAAATGAGAAATTTGCAGAAAACATGAGAAGTGTCACAATAGGGAAACACAGTGTGGTAAGAGGACACATAGAAGGTACAACGAACCAAAGCCACAGGCTGAGGGGCAGATCCTTTTTGCTGCATGTAACAGAGACCTCAGAGAAAAGTGAAGTAAACAAGAGAGAAATGTATTTCGCTCTCATGTGAATAAAGGTAGTCAGTTGCACGGCAATGGTCTGTGCATCCATTGGAGAGTCAGGCTTCCTGATCTTGCTACAATACTGTACTTAGTGCATGACCTCAAGAACCAAGATGGCTGTTTAGAGTTTAGGAATCATATGCACATTCTAGCCAATGGGAAGGATGCAGGGAATAGAATGTGCTTTCTAGAATCACACAGTTATATTGCATCGGGCAGTGATATGATCCCACCTAGCTCCAATGGAGCTCCAGTTCCTTTAGCTATTTATTTATTTATTTATTTATTTATTTATTTATAACAGTATATATGATATAATAATATGATATGATATCATAATTGTGATATTATTATAATTGTGATATAAAGATATATATATATATATACATACACACACGAACAGAGGCCTGGACAGCAGGTTGCAGCTTGTGATTAGCTAAATAAAAGAGGGAAAGTAGACAAATCTCTCATGCAGAAGAATTCCAAATCATTTATGGAGACACTCTGCCCTTAAAGAGGTGGAGCTTAATTCCCCACTCCTGTAATGTGGCTGTGTAAGTAACTTCCTTCCAAAGAGCAAAGTGTGGAAAAGAGGAAAAAAAGAGTAACTTTACACTGGAGAAATTCAGCATACATAACCTCAGCCAGGTGCTCAAGGTTAGTATCATTATTAAGTCGTGCGGATAGTATGTACCTTTGATGCGATGTCGTGAGAATGGCACTTCGTCTCCACGTTCTTCCTCTAAAAACTCCCAACCATCATGACTCTAACCATGAAAAAAACAATATTCCAATTGAAGGACGTTCTGCAAAAATCTGACCAATACTCTTCAAAACTGTCAAGGTTATCAAAACATGGAAAAACTGAGAAAAAAGTTTACTAAGGACACATGATGATTAAATGTAATGGGGTATATTGGACAGGTTCCTGATGCAGAAAAAGGACATCAGATAAAAAGTAAGGAAATCTGAATACAGTATGGACTTTATCTAACAGTAATGTATCAATATAGTTTCTTTAACTGTGACAAATGTGCCATGGTTGTAAGATATTAACAATAGGGGAAACGGAGTACAGAGTGTATGAGAACTCTGTACTATCTTTGCAATTTTATGTAAATTTAAAATATTTTTAGTGAAAAGTTTATTTTAAAATTTAACTAACAGCCTTAAATAAACTATTATTAAAAATAATTTAAATACTTAGACCACTAAAAGTGAAATAACTTTGAGTTTTATGGATATCCGTGACTCCTGTTAAAAACCCAAAAGGGTTCATGATGGCTTCATAAGTATTTATTTATTGTTTTATTAAATTCTATGAAGAAGCTACTGAATTTATAAATAAAGTTAACAATGACAGCAGTGATATAACCTCGAAGATAATTAGAGAAATTTGGCCAAGTTATCCAAAGGTTTCGGATTAGCTTCATGAACAGTTATGTGTGAAGCTTACCACATGGTGCGCAATGGTTTCTATTATCACTGGTTGAGGTGTGAGTGCTCATATAATCATAACGTTATATTTTATTACAGTCCATAATGGAAACATATTTTTTTATAATTGAACCTTGTGTATGTGTGAGAATCTTGTACAGCAGAGGAACTAAATATTTCAAGAACATAAAGTTCAGCATAAGATTTTACAAGAGACCACACATTTAAAATATTGAAAGGGAAGCATGCTAACTGGGAAAATGAGTTGCCAACCAGTTTTCTCTCCTGCTGATCTCATAGGAGATACAGCAAGCTGAGAAAATCCAGTTGTACCCTTGCCAGAGAATCTCACATGTCAAAGAAAAGATGCTCTGTAGGATTTGGTTTCCGTGAAAGAGATCAAAATACACTTCCCTTAAAGCGTGCATGTATGTATGCAATATAACGGGGCAAACATTAAAGTGAAAGCATAAACTCAGAACACTTCCGTCTCCAGATTGTGTGTGTGTGTGTGTGTGTGTGTGTGTGTGTGTGTGTGTGTGTGATAGGGATATTAGACCCTAAAAATAAAATACTCCCGTACAAAAATGTAAAATCAAGACTTTAGCACCTCTACTCTAACAAGATTTATTATATCTACTATTAATTGTATGCCAGACAAATATCCAAACTTTCACACAAATCTGAATATAAGACCATTTTAAATATGAGTATTCCTATAATGTACCTTCTGCCTTCCCTACTGGGGATATAAATTTTAAGATTCAAAATTCTTCAAAGGAATATACATACTTATGTAATTTTTTGTGTAAAGTTAAATTTGAATTCAGTTAGGACCTGACAGATTAGCAATGATAGAAAGGGTGCAGGTGCACAGGAAACCTCTACACAGACTATTAAGGGTGAACCTTGGGTCGGATATCATCGTACAGGGGGAACCAAGATAGAAGTACACCAAGCACAGACCCTTAGGAAAATCCATCTTTAAGTGACAGGAGGGAAAAAAATCACAGAAAAGCAGAAAGAGCAATAACTTTGAGAGCGGAACAAAGAATCAAAATGGAAACCTCAGTGCCACCAGCCACCATTCCTAGAGAAGGAACATCAACCCTTTGATTCGATTTGCTCTTCTGTGAGCAAGGGAAATGAATTCTAACTTCACCATCTCAAAGATAATATTAATGTAGTGCAAGTAAAGGGCTTAGCTCAGTTCATTGTACAAAGTGAACGCTCACTAGGTGTTAGTTTCCTTCCTCATGAACACTTATTTCCTTAAAAAGGAAAGTGAGCCATGGAAACCAATATAGAATTTTTTTAAGTCACTGAATAATAGTAGTAGTCAGGAAAACAACATCGATCCCTTAACAGAGACATAGTATTTCTACGGTGCACTTAACGCCAGAGCGACTTTCTCATAGCTGACAAATTCTGACTGTATCCCCATTTTCTCAAGGCTAGCTTTGACCTCACCGAATGAAAGTCATGTTTAATGAAGACGGTGTGCTTGTAAACAGAGCAAAGATATTATACCTCAAATTCAGAATTTTTTTCAGAGCAGCGTCTTTGTTGCCAGTTATTTCTGGGCGTTCTGTTGGTCCCATTAGAAAATATTCATCCAAAGCTAAAACCAAGTTGACAAAATTTAGAAAATCCAAATATATTAAAAGAATCAAACTAAAGGAACTGGAAAAGAAGTTAAGTAACACAATATGTCTCTGTAAAAGATGTAAAATTTTAGCTGCCCTTGGATTTGTTAAACGCCTGTTTTCCTTTTAAAATACTTTTGGGAATAGGCAAAACCCAAAAGGTGTTTTACTAAGCACTTTTTCTGTTCATGTAGAAAGGTCCCAGAGGAAATTTAATCTCCATGTTTCTGATACTTTCACACTTAACATCAAAGAATAGTTTTGTAAGAGTTATTTGATATATTAAGAGGCTTTTTGAGCTTTTTTCCAAGGCTTTCAAATTGTTTTTCTTGGACAAAATGTAGTCACATATAAGCAAGGGGAAACTAATTCATACACCACTAAGTTCAAATTCAGTTCAAAATTCTGATGCCAAATTATTTAAAAAAAAAAAGAATTTCCCTGGCTAAAAATAATAATAATAATAATAACACTTCCTCCATTATAACATTTCAGCTACACATCCCTACTTTATAGCAGATACATATCAAACTGTCTTCATTACTGCACTATTTTCATATAAATCATTACAGAAGAAGGTAACTCCTTGTATAATGGAAATGAGAAGGTTGCATGTTCTGGTATATTGTTCTCACGAACTGAACATGCATTAATGACTTCACAGAATTTTGCAGAGTCCAGAATGGAAGACCATGGGAGCTGTATCAGTCCCAGCTGGTTAAATCTCTGAAAACTGCTAAAGCTGTCTCTACCAAGAGCAAAGTGATTTAATCTCCATTAAAAAAAACAAACAAACACTTTAGCCTTGGACTTTCTAATCTTTAGCCCCAAAACATCCAGACACCATAATCTGCTATCTAGACTACAGAAATAACCTATAATTTTTATTCCCTCTGTTCAGTCTATTTTTCATAGAGCAACCAGTTCTCATATCTACCCAAACCTTCAGTCCATTCTTTATAGAGAAGACGGCATTATTTCCTTAAAATAAAAACCCAGTTATACCTCTGATCTGCTTAAAGACCATCGGTGACCGTTATAAACTGAATTTTGTGTCCTCCCCAAAATTCATATGTGGAAGCCTCATCTCCAAAGTAATGGTATCTGGAGGTGGGGTTTGGGGGAAGGTGATTAGGTCATAAAGGTGGAGTCATCATGAATGAAGCTAGAGTCTTTTTAAAAAACACCCAGGGAGATTTCCTCAGCCCTTCTACCATGTGAGGACACATGCGTCTGTGAACCAACTAAAGTTGGTTTAGTTGGTTTAGTCTGTGAACGAAATCTGCAGACGCCTTGATCTTGGACTGCCCAGCCCTCCACCCAGTCTGTGGCATTATGTTATAGCAGCCTGGATAGACTAGGACAGTGACCATTTTCTAAGAAAAATGAAACACCAAGTTCCTTAATGTAGCCTACCACTCTATTACAAATCCTGAGCCTTGCTGACCTTTTTTGGGACCACCCATGGGGAAAGCTACTTCCAGAATCAGTGCCTTTGCAATGTTTTCCCCTTGGCCTGGACTATGTCCACCCACCCTTAAAGTCGAATAACCTCTACTCATTATTTGTGTTTTCATACTGACCCATGCTGCGGAGAAGCCCTCTCTCACCACAATACATTCTGCTTTAAACTCACTGAACACCTTCTCGTAATACTTTTTAAAAATTGTAAATAAACTTTGGAGCCTTTTAAATGTTTCAGTGATTGAACTCTACTTAGCTCTTGAGCTCTGCTTTGATTCACTGCAGAAAACTTAGCCTAATAATATCCAGAGAAACCAAAGTCAGCTCTCTGTCTCTTTACATCAATCCTCAGGCCTGTTTCCCCTCTTTCATCTTCTCTTATGCCTGTGACCTAACTCTAGGAGGCCTATCTCCTATTCGGGTATGGACGGTGGAGGAGGTCTCCTTCACCTTCTTGGTGAAGTGGTTCATTTCATTGGCTCTTTCTGCAGCAACTGCTAGTCCCCTTGTACCTGCCACAGTTGCACACGTTCTGCACGGACTATTCTGGAGCTCCCTCTTGGCATCTGTTTCTCGATAATACAGAAAATTGTAAAGGCTGCCAGTGTTACCTGAGTATGTGTGTGTATGTGTGTGGACGAGGGTGTCTCAACATCTGTCCAATAATACCATGCAGCTGTTTCCACTCTCTCATGTTGCCACAGAGTGGAAGAAGCTTTTCTTTCAGGATTCCACCCTTCTCGGCCTTTATCCCGAGAGTGAAGGTCAGTTTTGCAATGGGATATAAATATTACATATCAACTGGTTTATATGCAGTATTATCTTTACCCCCAAACCCTTGAGCTGTACCCAAAGATAAGTAGGATATGAGGACTCATGGCAAGCATCCAACCGCATCTAGGTATTAGCAATATTGCTCCTAATAATTGCATATTACCTCAAAGTTTGTCCCAATACATTTTAATTGTGTTGATGTTTATTTCCTTCATTAGTTTACAGCCTCATTCCCAGTATCTGACAAAAATTCTAGATTATAGTAAATACTTGATAATTGTATTAGTATTTAAGATAATTAGATAATTATATAGATATATAGATAATATATATCTCTCTCTCTATATATATATAATATATAGATAAGATAATTAGTATTTAAGATAATTCAGTTGACAAGACTTAAAAAACACAGTAGATATGAG
This sequence comes from Herpailurus yagouaroundi, assembly GCF_014898765.1. NCBI lineage: Eukaryota > Metazoa > Chordata > Mammalia > Carnivora > Felidae > Herpailurus > Herpailurus yagouaroundi. The sequence continues at coordinate 3,390,569 of NW_024412467.1, read as the reverse complement.
GCCATTGTATATAGTTTTTGCCTGATCAGTATGGTAAATTTAACCTTAATCCTAATTCTTTATTCCTTGTAGTTGTATTATAAATTCAGATCCTTGTCATGGGCTCTTGGCGAATAGAACACACATCCTTGTCCTTTGATTTGGGGCTTGGATATGCAAGTTGCATTGACCAGATGGTGTTAAAGTAATGACGCAAATGGACTTTTAACTGCATTTGAATTCTAGATTCCAGTAATGGAGAATATCTCTTATTGGATCAACTCCTCCATAGACCATAGATAACTATAAACACTAGACAAAATACAAAACAAACAAAAACCCACCACCTTGAAAATGCTGGAGAGCAACCAAAAGTAGGAAAAAAACTTAAAGGAAATCTATATGTAAAAGAAGCCAAAGGACTTGAGCGACTCTCTCCTTTTTATGGTCTTTTTTGTTTTGTTTTTGTTTTGTTTTGTTTTGTTTGTTTTGTTTTGTTTTGTTTATTTTCCATGAGGACAGGACACAGTTAGAGCCTGCAAGGTAGTTAAATTTCAGATAGAAAAGCTGCAACCTTATGGGTTTGAAGGATCAGGGGACAGAGTTCAGGCAGACATAGTAGGTGGAGAGTAAAGGAATAAATCCAAAAAGGAAAGAGCTCAGATGTGAAGCCCTAATGGTACATTTGAACTGCCAAACTCTGCTGACCCTTGCATTATGCATGAGCAGGAAATACTTCAAGCAGCCAAATGAAGGATAAAAGAGTTGAAGAGAGATTTTTAGCTTACACTTATGCCAGATATGACAGTATTTGAAGTTTGAGTCCAACCAATAAGAGCATTAAAAACATCCAAAATTCCTACAATGTATCATTCAAAAAGCCCAGGTTTCAATCCAAAATTACTAAACCTTAAAAGAATACGAAAATGTGACTCATAATCAAGATATGTGTCAATTAAAAGAGACTGACCCTAAGACAACACAAGTGGGAAAAGATATTTAAAGATTTTAAAGAAGCTATTCTAATGCTATTCAAAAATGTAAAGAAAAATATGTTCTTAATGAATACACTAACAGGAAATCTCAGAAGAGAAACATAAACTGTAAAAATTTTAGAACTGAAAAACATCGCAACTAAAATAATCTCTGGATGGCTTAACAGCAGATTGTAGATGACAAAGAAAAGAATATAAAGACAGACTATTAGAAGTTACCCAGCAGGGAGAACAAAGATAAAGCCCTGATTGTACATTGTAGAATGCCTTTAAAAAGTACCCCATATATCAAAAAGTTTCACAAGCTAGCTATCGGAGTCCCAGAAGAACATAAGAAAGGGAACAGGACAAACAAATATTTAAAGAAATAATGGCTGGAATTTAGCTCATGCATGAGATAGATCCATAAACTCCACTGGCCTCTGCGTCACTTCTCACTGTCTCTAATCTTAATAATAAGGATTTCCTGCTGGAGAAGCTGGCCCCTTCTTCACACACCTCAGTGTCCATCTTTCCCAGGAGTCAGAGAAGTTGAAAAGGATCCAGGGGGATGTCGAGTAACTTCAGGCCCAGCTGCTACTCCATGCCAACAAGATAAGCCTTCCAAACAACTACAATACACATATGGTACAAAAGTGCCCATTGATGGTGTCTCGATATTTCAGGGGCTAACCACATATGGCGATTTGCCTCTATTCTCCAGATTTTGCACAAAAATGCCTCCTGACACTCACTGTAACTGGAAAGGTAGGGGGAAGATAAACATGGCTCCGACTAGCTAAGTTGACACATTACAAAACCAATGCGGCCCACTCCTCGTCACTGGCATCCACACATGTATCTTAAACTCTACTTAACTTCCAAATATAGTCTTGTTTCTGCCTAGCATTTTACAGTTGTGTTGCCTACTATAAAAAAAATTGTGCTAACACTAACTCCAAAAGAGAATGTGAAGTTTCTTTTTGTCTTTTGATATTTGTTCTTCTTCTTTTTGATTCACACTCTGTGACTAAGATACTGGGATAAAATCGAACGGGATATCTACTATTAACACATCATATGTCTGATGGTAAGAAAATGAGAGGAAAATTGGGGTGCCCGGGTGGCTCAGTCGGTTGAGTGTCCGACTTGGGCTCAGGTCATGATCTCACAGTTTGTGGGTTTGAGCCCCAGGTTGGGATCTGGGCTGACAGCTCAGAGCCTGGAGCCTGCTTTGGATTCTTTGTCTCCCTCTCTCTCTGCCCCTCCCCCACTCATGCTGTCTCTCTGCCTCTCAAAAATAAAGAAACGTAATAAAAAATAAATTTAAAAAAAATGAGAGGAAAAGAAAGCAAAAATATTTGGTTAATATATAATAAAACTTTCATATCAAAATAATGAAGAAATATTTATAATTATTATAGTTCTCATTTCTTCACATGGTCATGTAGGTGGTATTTATAAATATATTCTTCCAAAAATCATTCCATATTCTCTTTATGTTCAGAAAGTATTACAGTTGGTTGTAGCACCTTGCCTGGTGGATGGCCCACGATTTGTTCATTCATAAATCACCTGGGCCTTTAGCAGTCCTGACAGAAGTGAGTTTCTGTGGTTTTGGATTTCAGTTTCTAACTGAATTGAGTTGCTATAATATCACAGGACACGTGAGTACTAAGAGGCATCCCACAGAATATACAGACATATTCCTCTTTACCCCCTTTACTAAATAGTGATCCCCCAAATTGATTTCTACCTAGAACCATGGAATATAACCTTACTTGGAAATACAGTATTTGTAGATGTAATCAAGTTAAGATGAGGTCATACTGAACTAGGATGGACCCTAAATCCAATATGAATGTTGCTCTTATAAGAAAAGGGAGATTTGGACACAGATCACACAGCAGAAGGCCATATGACAATGGAGGCAGAGATTGAAGTGACACAGCTATAAACCAAGGAATGCCAAGAACTGCAAGCAATCACCATAAAGAATTACTAGAAAGAGATAAGGAAAGATTAATCCTCCTTTAGAGCCTTCAGAGAAAGCTTAGTCCTGCTGACAACTTGATTTCAGACGTCTAGACTCCAGTATTATGAGAAAATAAAGTTCTATTGTTTTAAGCCACCTAGTTTGTGGTACTTTATTAGGGTAACCCAAGAGAACTAATATAAGGCCATTGTGTACTAACAACCAATTTCCCTTTGATAGTCAAGAACTATTCAGGATAGGAAGTCACATTTTGTCTGTTGGTTCACTGGCATGAGGAGCCCAAAGTGAACAGGGGGTAGTCTCAACTTCCACGTTAATGGAATCATTGTTGTTTCCCCTAGTAGAAATACTTTTCCCTTTGAAACTAACTAAGACCTCTAGAGCAGCAGAGTCTAAAGTCATGGGCTGTACTTATGGAAAGGTTTCTGATTTAGAGCATATACCATATCCTACAGGACCACCCCTGCCTAGAAAACTGTTTCCACCTAGCTGGTTCTATAACTGAGACTTCAAAGGACCACCCCACTGTTTTGTCAAGCTAGCTGATTCAAGATGAAGAGGACCATGGCCAAAGTAGTGAATTCCTTAGATATGGTCTCATTCTCTTATGTCATTTGCTTCAAAGTGAGTTCCTTGGTCAGATGCAATGCTGTATGGAATACAATAATGGTGGGTAAGAAATTTCATAATTTCACAAATTATATCTCAGCAGAAGCCAGGGAAGGAAAATTCATGTCTAGAGAAAGTGACTATTCCAGTGAAAACAAAACACTGTCCGTTCTATGATGGACACAGTGCAATGTAACTAAGCTCCCAGTACATGAATGACTGACCACCTTGGAAAACGATGCCTGTCAGCTGGAAACAATCCTCTCATCATCATCTTTACTAACAGATATATAAAGATAATCACTCAGAAGATCAAGAGCTGCATACCACATGCAATATGCTGATTTGATCCAACAATGAAACCACATTGAAGTCACCACCTGAATTGTTTACCCCAATCCACCATTATTTCCTAAGCTCAATCTTTTTTCTTTTTCCAAAGTCCAAAAAGGTGAGTTGAATGGGGATGTGATGGGGATCGCTACTAGTATCTCCTGATGGTAGCAAAACCTTGGCAATCCCTGCAGGAATGCACTTTTGAGTTTAGTCTTTTCAAAAGTAGAAGCAGTTCTAGTTGCTTCCACTTGGCCTTTCCCACCAAAAACAGCCCACATTCCACACGTCAGGGAACCAATGTGGGGATTCTGCCAGTTGCTGAGTAGGACTATCTCAATTATGCATTCTGGAACTGGAGAAGTGACCACAGGATAGATCAGGGGAGTCACTGGACCCACTCTGAGACAGAACTGAGCCAAAACTCCAATGATCACTTGACCTCCATAAGTCACTACTGTGACTGGTGTAACACAGTGATTTCCAGTAATTACTGAAAAGTTGGATTATTTTCCCTATACCCTAGGAAGTAGCCACAGGTCCCTTTGTGGATGGTTAGGAGTAAGACAAACAGTACAATTTTCCAGCATTGTAGTGAGGTCCTTCCTCAATGGGGCTTGGCCTCTCTTTCATTCAAGGAGTTCTGAGGGGTGAACTGGCTCAAACAATTATTAGAACTAATAAGTGAATTTGTCAAAGTTGCAGGGTATAAGGATGACATGCAAAAAATCCATTGTGTTAAAATATATTAGACAAAACACTTTACAGTGATTCTCATTTCCTTGAGATCCACTCACACACCTATCCCTCCCACCCAGATTTTGTTGATACAAATTGGAAAAACCATGCAATTATTTTGGTATGTATGCCTCTTATATATATATTTTTTATCTCACTTTCTAGGCCCTGTTGGGCCTTCAGTCTACTGATGTGTCTACAATAAGGAGGAAAAAAATGAAGGTAGGTACTGAGGAGAATCACCAGGACCTTGTGAGACAACTACAATGGGGAGGTCATTACAAGTTATTTAGGCAAGGATTGGTTCATTGATAAACTGATTAGGTCAATTTTGTGTGATATATAGTTATCTGTAGGAATAGTCTTTAGGTTTGGTTTTCAGAAATTTCGGCCCTGTGATTATAGAGGAACAAGGTTTCTTTTACGGCAGTCACAGATGCTTTCAAGTCTTTTATAGGGATCTTGAGCTGAAAATTATAAGCACCCAGTTCATAATTCCTCTGTAAGTTTTCCAGCACACTTAGAAATCAACCAACTTAGATTATCATACTCTTTTTTCACACACACACAAATATTCTATAACAGTAAATGCCTAATCCAAACGTCTTAATTTTTTTTAATATAATTTACTGTCAAATTGGCTAACATACAGCATGTACAGTATGCTCTTTGTTCAAAATTTGTCTTCAACACACACTTGATTATAGTATGTATGGGTAATAATAATTTATATAACTACATTGCCATTGAACACCATGGGCTAGCATTGCCCCTTTCATCTATTGGTAAATAGTCATTAATGTCTAAATTTGATTTAAAAAAATCTCAAATAACCCAGAAACAATTTATTGAGCACATGCTTCAGATTCTTCTTCTGTGGAACCACTGTTGTTCATGATGTATCAGTTAGGGTACAATTAGAGAAAGAAATCAATAGAACTTTCTGACCCTATGCAACTGTGGGAGCTGGTCAAACAATCTCTATAATGCTTTTGTCTTCAAGCTTAAGTCTACAAGGCAGATAATCAAGAAGGGAAGATGAATGTAAAATAGAGAACAAGGACAAGTTGGAATCCACAAGGAGTAAAATCTGCGGTAGTTATTTATTGTTCCATATAAAATTACCCAAAAGCTAATGGCTTAGGGGTGCCTGGGTGGCTCAGTCAGTTAAGCATCTGACTCTTAATTTTGGCTCAGGTCATGATCTCATGGTTTGTGGGATCGAGCCCTCCGTTGGGCTCTGCATTGACAGCATGGAGCCTGCTTAGGATTCTTTCTCTCCCCCTCTCTCTATCTCCCCCCTCCCTGCTTGCACTCTCCCTCTCTCTCAAAATAAATAAACTTAAAAGAAAGTATAATGTCTTAAACCTAAATTGATAATGGTGTATATTATCTCACACAGTTTCTGTGGGTCAGAAGTTCAGAGGCAGCTTAGCTAGGTCTCTCATGAAGTTTTGGTCAGGTACAGACTAGGGCTTCTGTCATCTGAAGGCCTGATTGGGGCTGTACCTACCTCCAAGATGGCTCACACAAAGGGATGGCTGGCTTGCACACTGTAGGAAAAAGAACTTATTTTCTCACTACATGATTGTTTCCCTAGGTCTGCTTGATTTTTCTCATAATATATCTACTGGCTTTGCCTAGAATGAGTGATCCAAGACATAAAGTGAGAGGAACGTCAAAATGCCTTTTATAACTCAGTCTTTGAAACCATGTACCATCATGTCTGCCATATTCTATTTGTTAGAAGCAAAAATCTAAGTCTTGCCCACACTGACAGGGCATGGAATTAGGCTCCCACTTTTGAAAACTGTCAATAAGTTTGTGGTAATATTTTAAATCACAACATAATTCTACTCTTATATATTTACTCAAAAGAAAGAAAGCATATGCTCACAAAAAGAATGATCATAGCAGTTTCATTCAAAATTGTAAAAATTGGAAAGAGTTCACATATCCATCAACAGGAGAATGGAGAAACACCCTTGTATATTCACACAATGTAACAGTACTCAGCAATAAAAAGAAAGTTTGATTGTGCAAATATATATGAACGTTCAAAAATATTATGCTAAGTAAAATAAGCCTTACACTTTTGATTTTTTATGAATCACATATATGAAGTTCTGAAACAGACTAAGCTGTACTACATGAACAAAATCAGAGCAGTGGTTGCTTTTGAGGACTGGAAAAGGAGGACATAACGTGGGGTGCCATGAGGGAATTTTCTGTGGTCATTACCATGCTCTGTAACTTGATAAGAGTATGTTACACCAGTGTCTACATCTATCTAAACCCATAGAAAAGTATGCTCAATATTTTTGTATTTCACTGCACGTAAGTTGTACTTAAAATGTAAACAAATACTAAATTCTTGATAATGATATGCATTCTTCTATGTTTAGATGTGAGAAAACCTGTTGTCTGTAACTTTGACATACACAAAAACAGGATGAATTATGGATGAAGAAAGAGACAGAGAGACAGAGTTGGACATATCTGTGGTAAAGCAAATAGAGCAAAATATTAAGAGTAGAGTCTAGGTGGTACTGAATGGGTTATCACTGTCCAATTGCTTTACCTTTTCCATATGTTTGAAGTGTTGACAGTAAAATGTTGGGGAAGTTTATTTGAATCATTTGACTTGACCACTTGTGATTCTTCCATCACTATGATAAGAATACTCCCTGGTTTGTCCACTGGTCTAAGGAAGGTAAGGGCTACATGGAAAAGACCTGACCCCAACATAAGCTAGGGAGCCCAGCAAGCTAAGCCAAGGCTGAATCAGTCTGTCCTCACTTGCAGACACTCACAGACAGAAGAGTAGAGTGAATGATCGTTTTAAGTCTCTGATTTGGGGATAGTTTGTTACATCACATTATTGTGGCAAGAGCTAACCAAATGGCTGAAGTGCTTATTTTCCCACATAACCACTCTGTAGAGAAGTGCTTGTATAAAAAATGCTTCATTATATGTTGTAAAGGGGAAATGAACAGCTATAAACCATGTCTTACAGGGCCTTAACAAGAGGAGACAGACAACAAGTGCATGGGCAAATGAGTAGCAGGTATGAAGCTAATGATAAAAACACAGTGAACATATTCCTAGTGATAGAATGGTTAAAGCACTTGCTTTACCGCAGAGGAAAGTCAGCATGTGATAGGACTTGACTGAATTTAAAAGCAACCCATAATCATTTTGAGGATGGTTTAGCTAAGAACACAAGGATAGCCTCCCAAAGTGCCTTCATTATGGTTTTGTGATTGTGCGACTACCATTGCTGCCCAACCCAGAGACAGATTGCCTAGGGAGTGCAATATTAAATTATATTCAACTACACAGCTGCCGTGGCCACAGTGAGTCCAAATTGGAGGAGAATCTCTGAGGATGTTTAGAGAGAAGAAGAAAGGAAAGATTTTGATTTTGATTTATGTCTAGCAACTCACTCAATTACATTTAATTAGCCCTTCAAACTAATTTTGAGCAACTTTTCAATCATTTCATGTGCTGCCTCTTCTTTCTATATCTTTCCTTTCTCCTAAAATAGAACCTTGGAAATAGATGATGGGCTGCAAGGTTGCAAAGCATGATTCTCTCTCACTGTCCATTGAAACCAATACTCTTTTAAAGGGTCTGTGAGCGGTCATGACCCCAGCCTATAGGCATCACCTCCAAGGCACGTCCATCCAAATGGGCTCAGGCTGGACAGTCTGGAGTCAAAAAGGCTCCTTCTCCTCTAGGGCAACCATTCATCACCACCCACAGTCTCTGAGCCAACTAATTGAAAATAAATAGGAGCATTTTTACTGCTCCAATAAAGGCTGACCTTTGTACCTCAGACTTTTTGTCAGTTTGGGGAAAAATAAATGAGATTTTAAAAAACATCTCTTTGTTTTATGGTTCACGTTCCCCATGATGAATTTGATTGAAGGCCTCCTGAGAAGAGAAGGTCACCTAGTGCATCAGTCCTTTGACCAGATACAGTATTAACATAAACTGTAAGACCTAGACGGGGTTGGATCCTAGGCAAAATTATCAAGCTGAATGTCATTTTCAGTTCATGCCATTGAACTTAACCTCTCATCCTCCTTGCTCCAAGTGTCCTTGTACACTTGTGTGACCACAGGTGGCTCCTTTTCACCAGGTGTCAGGTAAGCCCCCCATTTCTAAGATCCCTCCTATGCCAGTGCACCCAGGAGGTCCCCCTTTGTTACTGAACCTTGCACTACACAGTTTACTGTTTCTCTTAGTATATACTGCTATGTATAACTTATAGTTAAACTACATGTATTTATCTCTTCTCTACATAAATGCATACATGTGGTGTAGAGAAAAGAAGAGGTCAGAAATCAGAAAGACCTGAATTTGGGTCTTAACAGTCAGTAGCTGTGCAATTTTGAACAAATGTCTTCACGTTTTTCAACCATGTCTATAAAAGGAAATCATATCTACTTTCTAGGCTTTTGCAAATATCTAGAGAGATACTAAATAAAGCCCCCAATGAAAAGGAGAGTACATACACATCTTAGTGACTGTGTACTATTATAGCCCAAATGTAAACTGCAGTCTATCTGATAATTAAAAGCTACACAAGGTCACATTCTAGGCATTTTGAGAGTACAATCTCTCTCCTGGCTTTCTATACACTCGTGATTGCTTTACCTGTAGTTCTAAATTCTCCCTCTACTAAAATAATTCAGTTTATAACTTGTACATCCCAGAAAAGCTTCATTTTTAAATTACACACCATATGCATAGGGATAAAGCTTGCAGCAAACTGGAATGAATAGTAGACTTGAATACTTAGGGAGGCAGTGATTGTTTATCCAGAAATACAGACAGTTTCAATTAAGTTTTACATTAAAGTCCTTGAGCCAATCCCTGTAATGCTCTGCTGTCTTGCTCATGACTTCATCCACATTCAGCTTTTCATGTATTTCTAAGAGAAAGCTGTTAAAATATTGGTTATTTATTCCCTAATATTTGCCTCAGGGTCTCAGCCTCTATCTCAAAGTTTTAGTTGGGTATTTTCTTTAATAATGAAAATTTCTTCCAAAAAGAGAAAGAAAAATGCTTAAAAAACTGCACTAACTTTTTGAAAATTCTGTCACAGACACCCCACATATGCACATACTAATATTATATTATATTATATTATATTATATTATATTATATTATATTATTATTACATTCTATTATGCACATGCATATTAAAGGGGCATTCTGAGTCTGAGTTCTGGCTCAACTTTTTCAAATTACCAGAATAAGAGTTCTAATTTTTTTTAATGTTTATTTATTTTTTTTAAATTTTTTTAATGTTTATTTATTTTTGAGAGACAGAGCACGAGCAGGGAAGGCGTAGAGAGAGAGGGAGACACAGAATCTGAAGCAGGCTCCAGGATCTGAGCTATCAGCACAGAGCCAGATGCAGGGCTCACACTCACGAACTGTGAGATCATGACCTGAGCCAAAGTCAGATGCTTAGCCAACTGAGACACCCTGGTGCCTCCAGATTAGGTCTTCTAATAAATAGATGGGTTCAGTTGCTAGAGAAACAATTCTAAACAAAGCAGCACTATACCTAAAAAACCACTTTCAAGTCACAAATAATAGGAGGCCAAACATTTCAATACTGAAAACGAAGTCTGGGGGCGCCTGGGTGGCTCAGTTGGTTAAAGCGCCTGACTTTGGCTCAGGTCATGATCTCACAGCTCATGAGTTCGAGCCCCACATCGGGCTCTGTGCTGACAGCTCAGAGCCTGGAGCCTGCTTTGGATTCTGTGTCTCCCTCTCTCTCTGTCCCTAACCCACTCACATTCTGTCTCTGTCTCTCTCAAAAATAAATAAACATTAAAAAAAATTTTTTAATGAAGTTTGACAGGGGATGCCTTATTAGCATTCCTTCAATAATTAGAATAAACATTTAGATTATGATAAAGAATAAATGGTCATATTTGAAGGTATTTGCAGAGCCTCTCAATGTTACATTATCCTAGCTATTACATGCATTAAAGTTTGCTCAAAAGTATTTCTTCAGGGGCACCTGAGTGGCTCAGTCAGTTAAGCATCCAACTTCAGCTCAGGTCACGGTTTGCGGTTTGTGAGTTTGAGCCCTGTGTCAGGCTCTGTGCCATATACTGTTTCTCCCTTTTCTCTCCCCCTCCCAACACCCCCACTTTCTCTCTCTCAAAAATAAATATTAAAAAAACTTTTTAAAGTATTTCTTCAAGTTCTAATTAAATTGTCAGTGAAATAAATGATAGGAGGCCCTTCATCAGCCCTGTTGATTTTATAAGCATGAGAATTAAAACCACTAACGTTTTTGCCTCATACTTACTAGGGTCATGAAAAATTGACTATCATAGAGTAAAATCTAATTAAAGATAATGAGACAAAATATTTGAACAAATCACATTTTAGGCTTACATCATAATAGATTGGTGGAATTGAATTTGTAAATTGAAATTTCTTTTTTTTAACATTTTTTAACATTTATTTATTTTTGAGAGACAGAGCACAAGAAGGAGCAGAGAGGGAGACACAGAATCTGAAGCAAGCTCCAGGCTCTGAGCTGTCAGCACAGAGCCCTATGCGGTGCTCGAACCCACCAATGGTGAGATTTTGACCTGACCAGGCACCGCAAATTGAAATTTCTTTTTACTAAAATATATCAACTGCCCATTATTATCTGGAAAAACCAATGATAAGTCAACAGAACGATTTCCTTCTGCCACATGCACATTGTCTTCTCCCCTTGCTAATTCTATTGTAGCAAAATATGAATCATGCATAAATCCTACACTGCCTAGTTCTTAACAGAAGCTAAATCTGACTTATCCATCCATGCAACTTTAATATCATTGGAACCAAAATTGAGAGGAAAACATCATAAAAATAAATATTTTGTATTCTCTTCTCTCTCTGGGTGCAGATCCTTTGCCAAAATGCTTTACTCAAAAATTGGAAATGAAACTATCATTCTATCCTCAGGAACATTATAATGTATCTCCTTTTAGAGGCTCATATGCATGCTTGTAATATGTTTAGGAAGTCACCTTTTTTAAAAACATTCAATTTACTCTTGCACATTTTGGAAATATTTATCTCCATGTTATGGTACTGGTATGAAATCTAATAAATTAAAGCACTATTTTATATATTCTAAAGATATTTTACTGTTTTTGTTTGGCAAGGAATATCAAGGAATAGAGTTACATCACTGTCATAACCCTACAGAAACGACTCCTAACTTGACAACTTCCAGAGAAGTCATTCCACACAAATGTCTTCCCTTTTCACATAATGAAAATTACAAGTAAAGTAATCAACTAGGCCTCGATTCTTGGACATGTCAGGAGAATTAGATATGAATGAATTTTCTAGCTATCTGAGCATAATTTGAAATCTAATAAATCCAATGTCTATTTTTGGTAAAGCATTGGGTTAAATACACAAAAAGGAAAAAGGTAAATAAGATACAGACCCTGCCCTTAGAATTCAGAGATGCACAAACAAATATTCCAAGTAGAAAGTGGACAGAATTTATCCCTGAAGTTTTGCCAAACAATAGGAGATAAAGTAGCTGCATAGTAATTGCAACGTTGGGGAATAGAAAGGATGAGTCTCTGAAGGTTTGTTTTCTTTTTTATTGCTGGCGGTGGTTTTGTTTTTATAGGGATCTTTGAAAATGCATTATGAAGTATTCTAGAAACAGATGACTCAGTGGAATCATTATGAATGTCGATGGCTGTAATGTTCATTAAAAGAGTTACAATCTTAAGGACCACAGGCAGTTACAGAAATGACTGCCCCTGCACTGAACGGGTCCCCTGATTATGTAACTTCTGAATATCACATTGACTGCCTACCTCTTGTCTCTCATCCTGTTGGAAGTCCATTTCTCCCAATTCCTTGTAATGTACCATTTTAATAGGCAAAAGTTTAACAAATTTAATTATGTATCTCACTATAATGAAGTGTCACTTGTAACTTAAGAAAGAGAATCAGTTGAGACAGTTTTGGGGTTTTTGGTTTGTTTCTCAATCTGGATCCTCCTGCCTACTCCACATATTTCTGATTTAGAAGGTCCAAAGTAAGACAAAAGTCTTGTTTGTTTAAAACTTACTGGGTAATTCAGATTTGATCCACATTTGAGAGTACTGCTCTATGGGGTGTTTGTGTGTGTGTGTGTGTGTGTGTGTGTGTGTGTGTGTGTGTGTGTGTGTGTTTTAAGGCAACTGCTTTAAAACAATTATACGAGATTTAATCCCCCAAAAAAGGTAAGATGGCTTTTTTGAGAACTTTTTAATTGTTGTCTATCTATTTCTAAATTATTGCACCTTAACCAGAAATGTAGCAAGGGTTCTTTCTCTTTATAAGTCTTTGTTCATAGAATAGCAACCCCATCATGTGGTATATTGCTGAAACTGCTCCTCCAGGCATATTGGGTTTAAGTGTATTTTCTTACCCAAAAGCAAATTTTAAACATTCATTACTTTATTTACTCATTTAATATTTGTTGAGAAGATATATGGTGGTCATAATACAAGGTGGCCAACAAAAAAATTCAAAATCAATACTGTAATCTATTCACACCTGTGTTAAAATCTACACGTCAAAAATAAAGATGGTTGACCCCAAGATATTGATTAATACATTCCCATTCAATGCCCCATCAGATTATTTTAATTAAAATACCTGATTTGTGGTAGTTTGAACTCCCTAAAAAGTTTGTTTAATCAGAACTAGGACAAGGCTAGTTGACTGCTGTACCTGGATGACATATTACCCCAATAATGGGGCCCTTTTCCATTCCTCTCTCAGAATACATTTGGTCAGGAAATGCCTACAAAACCCAACAGAGCTACACCTTCCAAAAGGCATTTACTGACTCTAAAACCCAAATCAACACCGGGTTTGATTTCTTCTTAATTTTTCCTCCAGCACCTCCAAGCATTTAAAAATAATATTTTTTACAAGGGCACCTGGGTGGCTCAGCCTGTTAAGCGTCCAACTTCAGCTCAGATCATGATCTCATGGCTCATGAGTTCGAGTCCCACATCAGGGTCTGTGCTGACAGCTCGCTCTCTCTCTCACTCTCTCTCTCAAAAATAAATACATAGGTAAACATTAAAAATAAATAATAATAATAATAATAATAATAATAATAATACTATTTTTAGATATGTGACTTTACTATTACCAAATGCCAGAAAAATGAACTGGGTTTGATTCTGATGTATGGATCATAGAGCAAAAGGATTACTCTACAAATTAGGCATCTGCACTCTTTATCAATGAAATATTATCATGGTCTTTCATGCACAATGAATATTGAACCTCATGCTGTTTATTAATGAGAACCAAAGCTCATACACAAGACCGTGGTGCTGAGAAAGGATTTTTGCACATTTCTGTTAAGTGCACTCTTTGGTTTTCTTGGCTAAAACAAGATCTTTACATAAAAATTGATATTCTGAAATACACATTTACTTTAAAAAATGTTAAAAGGGTTCAAAATTTAAATTAAAAAAGGATAACCTTAAAATCCACTTCTGTTGGTAACCACACTCCAAACTCCCATAACACTGCTGAACTGACAGTGGTGTGCATACTTATTAGCCATTACTTTCATTGTTTAAAGCAATAATTTCTGTTAAAAGGGGGGGGGGGCAAATTGCATTTTACTGTCATGAAAACTCTGAATACTGAGATAAACATCAAGTCATTCTTATCTCCAGTATATACGAGGTTAGACTTTATGAATTTATCAGATACAGGAATAAATGTTTGAGGACTAGAGATTTACTAACGTGTTCAGCTGGCACTGAAACACAAGAATTCTTCCAAAAGACTTACATACTCTAAGAGTAAAAGTGAAAAGCATATGAATTTGCCTGCCCTGTCCAATCCAGTAACCACTAGCCACAGATAGATATTGAGTACTTGAAATGTGGCTACTGTAACTAAGAAATTGAATTTTAAATTCCATTTAATTTCAATTTCTATCAGTTGTAATAGCCACATGTGATCAGTTCCTGCCATATTGGACAGTGCAGGTCTAGAGTCATGTACTGTAGTTAGGGGCCATTTTATCTTTAATGTTCTCTAATCTCAGCCTTCTCTTTGTGACATTCACATTTTTGGAGAATATATTTGGTGGGTCATTTTTACAGCTCCTTTCCTCACCTGCACATTCTTTTCTGGAACTTCTGTTTGGACCAAGTTTGTAGGATGTTTTTATTCCCGTGAATCCTGACAACTTAATACCAATCAAGTGGGCAACCAGCCCATAAAGGAGGTTGCAAGAGATACAAGGGACATCTCTGAAGACCGAGAACTGCCAAAGTCAGGGAAGAACAGAGAGCAAGAGGATGGATTTCAAGTGTATCCCCTGAGGTCCTGCAAGACTGTGGAGTAGCTGTTGATGTAGAAGACAGGCAGAGAGGAGCCATGAGATCTCATAAAGCTTCATTATATGGATAGGAAGCATTGAGTGCTCTGGTGGAAGGAAACAAAGCAAGGAAATCATACAGTACTTAATCTCAACAGTTTATGACCTTAATAATGAAGCTATAATTACTACAGCCCTAGGGGTGCCAGGGTGTCTCAGCCAGTTAAGCATCTGACTCTTGATTTGGGCTCAGGTCATGATACCGGGTTTATGAGTTCAAGCCCCGTGTCAGCACAGAGTCTGCTTGGGATTCTCTCTCTCCCTCTCTTTCTACCTGTACCTGCTTGCAGGCTCTATCTCTCTCTCTTTATCTCTTTCTCTCTAAATATATAAATGAACTGAAAAAAAGGTACTACAGATATGCTATATGCCTGGCTTATATAAGGAGATAAAACAGATACATAGAATTCATCATGAAAATGGTATCATTAATCATTTTAATAGTATAGAAAGGACAACAGGAATTTCTTTGAAAAGTGAGGAAGTAGAAGGAAAAAATGAGGATTTTTTTGTAGGGTAACAATAGGTGTGATCTGAACCAAACAAAATGTATTGTATATGTTGCTATACATGATTCTATCTACTATCCTAAAGGGTTGGACTATGTTAAAAATAAATGGCGTTTGTACCACTCTGTTAATATACCAAAACCCACTCAATTGTCTATTTTCCAAGGGTGAATTCTATGCTGTATAAGTAATACCTTACTAGAATTGCAGTAAAACAATACATAAAAATAATCAATCTGCAGGAAAAAAAAGAGGACCTTTTTCTCACGGGAGGACGGTTTGGGGAGTGCAGGTTGAGCTAGAGATTTGGGAGAGCTGACTCGCTCTGTTCACGCAGCCGAGAACAAATGTAAAAGCTGGAAGAATCATCATGAAGATGACTTTGGGAAAGAGGTGGGAAGGATGGGAGAGATGAGGCCCTCCGTGGGCAGGTGCAGGGAGCGATGTCAGAGCCCTCAAGGACAGAGCATCCCTAAAGGACTTTGGGACAGGACAAGGACACTAAGCAGGGAGTTTTAGGCCACTTACCATGGTGTTTCTAGGCACCTGTCTCTTTTCCAGTCTTAAATGTTTTAGTGAATGTGACATTGCTCACTAATTCTTTTTCATCGATATGGATTCTTCAAGGGGTAGTTACAAGGGTTAATTTAAGGCAAAAACATACCACGCGGGAAAGCTGAAGCTGAGGCCCAGGAGACGCTGAAGTGTAAATCTCTGGGAATTAACAGTAAGAAAAGAAATCCAAGGAGAATTATGACTTTCAAAAACTGTGGAACTGGAGAGGTTCAAGATGGGATTTCCAATTAACTGTCCCTGATGGCCACAGTCATACAAACAGGGGCAGAGACAGGGACAGACATCCCCGGGAAATTGTTAAGATTTGAGGATCAGCAAATACATCCAAGTGTCTCCCCTTTACGCCCCACGTTTCCGGCAGCATGGGGCAAGCACACTAAATCCCTGCAGCCCAACTCAGCCCTGTTCCATCGTTGCCTTGAAGAGGTGTCTCTTCCATTCAGAAAACACTTCTCAAGCCCTTCCAGGGAGCAACATTTTTCTCTAAGAAAAAACGTAGTCCATGCTGAGAAAACATATTATCTCTCATGTAATTAAATGATACAATGCTCAGTTTCAGTAGTTTATCCTTTTAATAATTAAGCTTTAAGCATCAGAGCTGTTTGTTATATGACAGGCTAACAAGAATCTTCTGTGTATATGTATAAAATATACATAGCTCAATTGAGATGGCCATGCATATTTAATTATAAAATGTTTAGAAATGTTTTATTTCTTAGGGTGCCTGGGTGGCACAATCGGTTAAGCATCAGACTTCAGCTCAGGTCATGATCTCACCGTTCATGGGTTTGAGCCCCACATCAGGCTCTGTGCTGACAGCTCAGAGCCTGGAGCCTGCTTCTGATTCTGTGTCTCCCTCTCTCTCTGTCTCTTTGCCCCTCCCCGGCTCATGATGTCTCTCTCTCTCTCTCTCTCTCTCTCCCCCTCTCTCCCTCTCTCTCAAGCAGAAACATTAAAAAAATTTAAAAAATTATTTCTGTATCTTCTATGTAAAACAATAAGTAATATGTTTATAAATAGTGTCATAACACTATTTACATATACATTTATAAATGCTTGTCGTTACACTATTTATATACATGGTATATGAATACTATATTAATACTATGTAAATTAATATACTATGCAAGTGAGAGAGAGATTTCAAATATGGTGTGTATGTGTATACAACAAAAAGAACTTCGTTAAATTATTTTTTAAAATATAGAGAAGCCAATAAGAATTTTAATGAAATGTGACAAAGTAGATGAGAAAAAATCAAGGATTCCTAACCATCTGATTCACAAGAAGCAAAAGTTATTTCTGTATACTATTCCAAATGCTTTGGTGAGAGAATGAATTATGTTAGGGAAGATCTCTCTGCACTCCCTAATTCAGGATGATTGGGGGGGTCCAGGGTAGGTTAGACACTAGGGGGAGTAGAATTGCTTGCATACTAAAGATGAATAACTACGTTTCCAAGGGGTCTTCCTGTGCCATGACTGAGGTCAAGTTCAACTTCCTGTGGCACTGATTCCATTTTCAACTTCCTGTATGAGGTGGTCCTCACCTTTGTTCTTGCATTACTGACAGAGGAATCCACTCTTGCCTTATTTGCAAAAATAAAGGTGTAACCAGTAAAGAAATCCTAAGGCCACACCCAATAGAATTTGACTTTATTTTCTTATTCCTCTCTTGAAACTTCTAAATGAATTTTGTTGTCTCAGAAGTACACCTGAGATGAGAACTCTCAGAAAAGAATAGATTACACATCAAAGACTGTCCTGTCCAACAGGCATCCCTAAGCCCATGTGATTATTAAGCCTTCCAATGCAGACAGTCCTAAGAGATGTATGTGTCAAATATACACCAGATTTCAGGCTTAGTATTTTTATACTGATTTCATGTTGAGATGTAATGGTGCTAAATAGACTGTATTACTAAAACTAATCCCCTACATTTCTTTATATGTTTTTAATGTGACTACTGGAAAATTTAAAATTAAATATGTGGCTCTATTTTCATCTCTGTAGAACAGCACTGGAATAGTTAACTTATAAAGAATTAAAATAGTATAACATGAAAAAACATTTATCTTCATAGCTAATCAAACTGATGAAAACTTACCTATTAGGTTTCAAGTCAGCAAGGTATTTTAAGATGTTAATGCATATTATCAGCAAGGACATGATAAGATAAGCATGCTAACATATATTGCTGATGAGGTTATAAGTTAATTTTATTAATTATATAAATTTATATTAAATAAATGTATATAAGTTATTATATGAATAAATTTATAAACGATAAAATCTTTCTTAAGAAAAACTGGAACTGCATTTAAAGCTTTTAAAATATTGGCTCCTTTTGGGGGTGCCTGGGTGGTGCAGTTGGTTAACCATCTGACTTTAGCTCTCAGGTCATGATCTCACAGTTCATGAGTTCGAGCCCCACACCGGGCTCTGTGCTGGCAACGTGCAGCCTGCTTGGGATTCTCTCCCTCTACCTCTGCCCCTCCCCTGACTGTGCTCTGTCTCTCTCTCTCTCTCTCAAAATAAACAAACTTAAAAAAATTGTTTTTTAAATACTGGCTCCTTTTAACCAATTAACTTTACTTCTAGGAGGTGCTTATAAGGAAATGATCAGATTGACATAGTTGCAGTACTATTTATTTTAGAGCCATATTATAATACTTTGTATAATAAAAATAAGGAAATATTGAAATGAAATAGAGTTCATCCACATGATAGAATAGTGTCCATATTCTGGTCACAGCATATTTGTAATATTAATTTTTTTTTTTTCAAAATTTTTTTTTTCAACGTTTATTTATTTTTGGGACAGAGAGAGACAGAGCATGAACGGGGGAGGGGCAGAGAGAGAGGGAGACACAGAATCGGAAACAGGCTACAGGCTCTGAGCCATCAGCCCAGAGCCCGACGCGGGGCTCGAACTCACGGACCGTGAGATCGTGACCTGGCTGAAGTCGGACGCTTAACCGACTGCGCCACCCAGGCGCCCCTGTAATATTAATTTAATAATAGGTGTTCATGCATTGAAATACAAAAATATATTCACATTTGGCTCTGGCTAATATTCACTTTTTTTCTTGAATATACTTTTTGTTATTGATAGAGATTTTGTAAACATTAGCCTGAATTACACGAAGTAAAAATAAAGAAAAAGCAAATGAAGTGGGTACAGTATTTGCTAGCTGCCTTCATCGCATCCTCTGTAGTTTCTCTTTCAAATATCCTCATCTTAGAAATATCTTCAATAGGGGCACCTCGGTGGTTCAGTTGGTTGGGCAGCCAGCTCTTGATTTAGGCTCAGGTCATGATCTCACAGTTGGTTAGATCAAGCCCCACGTCAGGCTTTGCATTAACAGCACAGAACCTGCTTGGGATTCTCGCTCTGCCTCTCTTTCTGTTCCACCCCTGCTTGCAGGACCTCTCTCTCTCAAGATAAACAAATAAGCATAAAAAATAGTTAAAAAAAAATGAAATGGCTTAACTAGGTACATAGATAATTTATACTCACTGCCTTTTTCCTCTCACATTTTCCCTAACAAACCAAGTGATTACTGAAGAACACTTTAGCCACAGATAAGCTCTCAAATATTTCTTTGAACGTTAATCTTAATTTTGAAATAAATGCTTTTTGCCTCTTATCTAGGTGTTACCATGTTCCATTTTTTCCTAATTCATATAAAAAGAATCACCTCACTAAATGTATGCATTTATCTCCAACTCTCATTTTAATCTGTATTCCAGTAACATTAACATATTTTAAAATTTCTCACTGCCCCCCCCCCAAAAAAATCATGGCTTTAGGTAAGTATTTAAATACAGAAATAGTGATTTACTTGACTAAATATAAAAACTCAGGTCAATAAGTATTGACATGAGAAACACAACAGGGGCGCCTGGGTGGTGCAGTTGGTTGAGCGTCCGACTTCAGCCAGGTCACAATCTCACAGTCCATGAGTTCGAGCCCCGCGTCGGGCTCTGGGCTGATGGCTCAGAGCCTGGAGCCTGTTTCCGATTCTGTGTCTCCCTCTCTCTCTCTGCCCCTCCCCTGTTCATGCTCTGTCTCTCTCTGTCCCAAAAATAAATAAACGTTGAAAAAAAAAAAAAAAAAAGAAACACAACAGTATTTTTCTGACTGGTGTCTGATGTTGACCATGAATATACTTACATTTCTACTTCCTGTTCTTTAGTGGATCATTATTTAAGAGTGGAAAGAAATGTTCATAATCATCTGGGTCATCCCTTACATTTGCCAACCTTAGTTAGTTTCCGTAGAGTGTATCATGGCTGTACGAGCCAAGCCCAAACTTAGAATTAACTTACTAGGGCATCGGACTTGTGAGCTCACAGCTGTTTCCTCCAAGCATCATTTCAAAACCACTAAGATTCCACTTTTCTACATGGAATGACCAAACCGAGGGGTATGTGCTTATTTTCAGGATCCTCAAAGAACTCAGAATGAATAAAAATTGAAAATTTGCCAAATGAATGTGTATCTATCTGAAGACTTTTTTAACTTTTGTGACAACAAACACTCGCCTACCACTTGGTGCACAATTTTACTTATAAATGACATTACTCTTGAGCAGTACACATTTTGGGCTTTGGTACCATCTGGCATTGCAGGGCCAAACACAGCTCCAGCCGTGCAAGGTGACATGTCAAGCAGTAAGACAGCAGAGAATGGTCTTAATCATATTGATGTCCTTGACAATTGACACAGTGGTTATAAAATACAGGCATTCACAAATGCTGTTAATTATTCTCTTATGCATAACAATAATCTTATATCTGGTCAACAAAAGTGTGGTATTCAGGAAAATATTCTTAAGTCTTCAAGCTGGTGGAATGAGTGTTTCCCCCAATAAATAATCGCTATATTTCTTAATTAATTGAAGCATACTTTACTTGAAATAAAATCCACTCATGTTAAGCACATAGTTCAATGAAATTTGACAATGTGTATACTCATGACATAAATTTCCTTCAAAGCACAGATTGCACTTCACCCCAATTATTTTGTTGGGTTGTGATTTAATTCCATTCAATTCATTTCCTCTTCAACCCATGGTTGATTTGGAAGAGTGTTTTTTGCATTCCCAATATGTTGTGGTTTTCCAGATGGTTTTCTTGTTTTACATTTCTACTTTCAATCTCTTGTGGACAGAGTATATGCTCTGTATGATTTAAGTTCTTATAAATTTACTACTTTTTTTTTTTTTTTGCCCCAAACAGAGTCTAGTTATCTTAATGTCCCAGGCCACTTGAAAAGAACGTATTTTCTTCTCTTTTTGTACTGTTCCATAAAATGTCCATCAGGTCATGTGGGTAGTGTTGTTTAAATTTGCCATACCCTTACTGATTTTTCTGTTGACTCAGAACCTCTGAGTTATTGAGAAGGAGCATTTCAATCTCCATATACAATTGTAGTTTCATCTATTTTTTTCTTTCAGCTCTCTCAGTGCTGAATTCACACATTTACAAGCTGGGCTATGGGGCTTATTTATTTAGGATTGTTATGTTTTTTAATAAATTGTTCCTTTGTATCATTTTTATACTTTACTCTTTATCCTCGAAAATATTTTTGTACTGGAGTGTAATTTGTTTACCAAACATTATAATGATTAATATTTGGAGATTATATAATTTTTTATCCTCTTGCTTTCAGCCTATTGTGTTATTATGTTTAAAGTGTATTTCCCGGGGCGCCTGGGTGGCGCAGTCGGTTAAGCGTCCGACTTCAGCCAGGTCACGATCTCGCAGTCCGTGAGTTCGAGCCCCGCGTCGGGCTCTGGGCTGATGGCTCAGAGCCTGGAGCCTGTTTCCGATTCTGTGTCTCCCTCTCTCTCTGCCCCTCCCCCGTTCATGCTCTGTCTCTCTCTGTCCCAAAAATAAATAAACGTTGAAAAAAAAAATTTTAAAGTGTATTTCCCATAGGCAGCATACAGTTGAGTTTGGGTGGTTTCCTTTTTTATCCGTTCTGACAATTTCTGCTTTTTTAGTGGAGGGTTTAGTTCATTTACACTCAAGGTAAGTGTTGATACAGTTGTATCTTGGTGTAGTGTGTTAGTATTTAAAAATTTATTTCATCTGTTCTTTGTTTTTCCCCCCTACCCTCTTCTCAGGCATCCATTTGGCTGAATTGAGTATTTTTAATCTACTCTTTTGAAACATTGATGTGCTTCTTTGTTTATTTTTATTTTCACTGCTTGTGCTGGAGTTTACAGGAGCATCCATAAGTTATCACGGTGTATCTTTAAATATTCTGCCTCTCCATGGATAATGTAAAAATAATACACTTGAACTCACCCTGTTCCAGACTTCACGCTCTCACTGTGATATGTATATGCTACAAGCTCCGGACAGTATCTTATTATCTTTATTTTAGTCAATATTTTTTACTTTTACTTTTTAATTATCCTATATGAGACCTGACTTCGTTTTAATTTTTGTGTGTAGTTCTTTGGGTTTGAATACATGTATGTATTTGTGTAACCACCACAGAATACAGAATAATCAGAACACAGAAACGTTCCAAACTCCCCCCAAAAACCACTGCGCTACCATGTTGTAAATGTATCCTGTGATGGTTAATTTCATGTGTCAACTGGACCAGGTGCCCAGATGTTTGGTCAAACATTATGCTAGGTGTTTCTGTGAGAGTGTCTTCAATGAGTTTAACACGTACATCAATAGACCATGTAAACCAACTCGCCCTCCCTAATGTGAGTGGGACTCATCCTATCAGTTGAAGACCTGTGAAGAACACAAAGGCTGACATTTGTCTTAGTAAGAGAGAAATTTCTCCTGTCTAGTGGCTTTTAAACTGGAATGCCAGCCTTTTCCTATCTTTGGACTCAAACTGACACCTCATTGCTTCTAGGGTCTTGGGCTTGCTTCAGTCTTCAGGCTACCCCACCAGATCTCCTGGGTCTCCAGCTTGTCAACATATCCTACAGGTCTTGGGACTTCCCAGCCTCCGTAATCATATGAGCCAAGTCATATGATTGGCAATAGGATATCGCTTCTGTTTCTCTGGAAAACCCTAAGGCATACACCCCACCTCTCATCCCTGTAAACCCCTGATCTGTTCTCTATCACTATAGTTTTATCTTTTTGAGAATGTCATACACAGTACATGAAACAATAGCACATATCATCTTTTGAGATTGACTTATTTTGTGTAAAATAATGCATGCGAAATTTAAGCAAATTGTTGCATATATCAGTAGTTTGCACCTTTATATTGTTCATATATTTTTTTTTATTTTATGGACATAAAACAGTTTGTTTACTCATTCCCCAGTGGGGAAGAGCATTTGAGTGATTTCCATTTTTAAGCCATCATGCATATAAATGCTATGCACATTTCTGTGTAAGTTTTTGTGTGAGTGTGAGTTTTTAGTTCTCTAAGGCAGAGACCCAGAAGGGGGAGTGATGGGTTTAACCTTGTAAGAAACCGTCCAGTGATAGGCTAGTGACTGTACCATTCACTGTTTCTACCAGTAAGGTACAAGAGTTACAGGTGTTCTTATACTTGCCAGCATCTCGTAGTACCAGCATTTTGTAGTTTAAACATTCTAACACACAGAGTAGTGTTTCATCATGGTTTCAGCTTGGATTTCCCAAATGGCTAATGATATTGAACATCGTTTCATATGCCAGTTGGCCATCTTTGTATCCTCTTTAGTGGAGTGTCTATTCATATTTTCTGCTTATTTTTCAACTTTTTATCGGTCATGCTTTGGATGCCACATCTAAGCACTCTGCCTAGCCTCAGGTCCTAAGAGTATTCATAAAAATCATTTTTTTTAATAAAAAAATATATAATAACAAAAGAAATAAAAAGGGAGAGGAAAAAGTTCTTTTATGTTTACGTATGTTGACCTACTTCATTCTTTTATGTGGGTTTGTAATATTGCTTTGTAATGCATACATCTACTGGTGACAGATTCTCTGAGCTTTTGTTTTTCTGAAAAGTTTTTATTTAACTTCACTCTGCAGGGCTATTTTCACTGAAATAGAAAATTACAGATCGGCCTTTTTTTCCCCCCTTTTTCAGAGCTCTAATGATACCATTCTCCTATTTTATGGCTTGCATTTTTAAATAAAAGTTTACAATCATTCTCACCTATTTCCCTCATAAGTTATGGAGTTTATTCTCTCTGACTGCTTTTAAGAATTTCTCCTTATTTCAGCAATTTAATTATTATATGCCCTTGGTTTTCTTTGTGTTTATACTGCTTAGGTTTGCTGAGCTCCTCAGGTGAGTGGCTTGATAATTTATATCAAATTTAGAGTGATTTTAAGCCATTGTTTAAAAATTATTTTGACCCTCTTCTCCTTCTGCAATGCCAATTATATGTTATTTTGGCTTCTTTCCCATTTTTCCATACATTACTGAGCTCTATTTTTTTTACCCTTTTATTCTCCCCGCTCACCATTTTGCATGTTTTCCATTACAGTGTCTTCAAATTCACTGATCTTTTTTTCTTTTTAGTATCCAATCTTCCCTTAAGACCATCCGGTGAATTATTCATTTTAAATATTGCATTTTTATTTCTAGAAATTCCAACTGGGTATTCTAAGATTTTCAATTTCTCCATTATATCTATGTTTGACCATATATATGTGTGTGTGTGT
>NW_024412467.1:3359989-3365351 GCF_014898765.1 Herpailurus yagouaroundi | reverse complement strand
TGAACATTGTATTGTTTGGACTTTGTTTTCTTCTTTTAAAAAAACGTACTTTGTCTTGGTTATCCATTTTTAAGCCTTATTTTCATGATTTGTTTTGGCAGTCAGATTTTTAACATTGGTTAGAATAAGGTAAGGGTAACTTTACTCCAGGGGTAGATTGGCCCCGTGACCAAGGTGTGATCCTCTGTTGTCTCGACTGAATGCTCCAAGTGTTCAGTGAGGTCTCTGTATTCTGGCCAGTTAAAACTCAAGCATCTTGCAGCCCTACGTAAGCCCTACGAATGTTTCAACTTATACCTATTGAGGTTGCTTGGATGACTTTGTGGAATTTCAGCCTACAGATGCACAGCTTGGTATTCTGGAACATTTTGTCTTCATAGCCCCCCTCCTCTTCACTACTCTGCCCTCCTCAACCTTCTCCAATGGAACTGCCTGGTGTCCAGTATCGAACAATAGCTGGTTCATATATATTGCTACATTCTCTAGACGTATTATTATTATTATTTCAGATGTTTTTCTAGATGTTTAAGAAGACGAGTCAGAGTGATACCTGGCTGGAAGTGGCCACTACAGGTAACTATTGTTTTATGCAAGAAAATTGTTAAGTGTTTGAGATGTCCAGGAAAGGATAATACATCTGTTTTTAAGGTAAAATATATTAATAACTCCATAACCACAGCAAAGGATTCAGTTTCTTTAAAAACTTACACATGGAAAATCCTAGCTAATATATCTATTGAGATTCAAGGAAATAATATAGCAGTTTTGAGGTTTTTTTAAGAGTTTGCTCTTGAAATATGATACTCCATGTGGTATCACAGAAAATGGAGCCTTCATTAAGTAGTATCAAATTCCAGGAACAAAATTCATTTCACCCTGAAGGCACACAATTTATAATTCCTCTTATGGGGAATGGGGTAACTGTCTAAAAGCATTTTACATAGTCAACATCTGCAGAAAAGCCCACACAACATAGCAATCCCCCCATGCTCCAGCAAAAACAGGAATCTGAGTGATTGTAGACAAATGGCATAGTTATTATTTTAAGCAACAAATGGACACCATATCTATTAGTCTATGAAATCCTTGGGTGTCCCTCTTGCTCTGCTATATGTTCTGTCTAGGAAAATAAACCACATCAATGGCCACATTCCATTCTCATTGGAATTAAGATTGGAGAGAGGAAATAAGGAATGTGCAGACGTTTAGGCTTTTAAAATGAATGTTACTTGTTACCACAAATATAAAGGTATTTACTTTTGTAAAATTCTTTCATCTTTTAAAGATATGTTATACAACCTAATTGCCTCTAAAAATAAAATGTATGTTCACATAAACCTACCAGACTCTATTTGACAATCTAGTTAAAAATCACTAACTTCTTTTTTAAGATGTTTGCTTCAGAGTGTTTGCAAAGATTTTTCATTTCACCTTTTCTTAATGGTAAATTATTAATGTTCTTATAAAAATGGTTAATGCTTCCTGGGCTCATAATATAACTTTTTGTATGGTTATCCTTTCCTCATATTTCAAAAATACATTAAAATTTAATTTTACATTTTCCATGTAATTGTTCAAGCTGACAAGCTGTTAAACACAGTTTTTATTTATTTGTGCTATAGAACGTAATCTGTCTTTCCATTGTGAATATGAACAAAAATAAATAAATGAAATGATTTTCTTACTCCCCCTAAGAAAATAAAATTTCCTATGAAACAGTATTTAAGTAAAATAAGCACTTTGCTTCTCTCAAATAAACCAACTGAATAAGAATAAATATTTTATCCCCAATAAAATTTACAATAAACTTAGAACAATTTTCCATTGTCTAAATACTAAAAATGGATTAGTCATAGCTTGGAACTTGGCTAAGCATAGCGCAGTTAAAAGCCAGCACCTGGGACTGTCCCAGCCCGTCGGAGAGGCAGATCTGGAGACACTCTGAGGGGAAGTCCACACTGGCAAAAAGGAGTGTGTTCACCGGACACTATAGAGTGCAATGAGCATCAGAAATTTCACGTAAAGTCATTTGGTTCCCAGTGCAGTGGGCATGTAATTGTACAGGTATCACAGCTAAGGGATACAAGAGCAGATTAAGCAAATGCCAGTACACACGCCGTCAGCACTGACTTTATTTTGGAAATTGACTTACTGGCATTACTAGGAGAGGCAACGGAGATGGAGTTCAAAGGATGAAACCCAGTTATGTGACCCAGAGCACAGAGCAAGCCTGAAGCCCGTGCTGGAACTGAGGCAGCTGTGAAAGGTGACTTTATGTTACATCCTACAGTGGAGGCCAACGCAGTTGTTGAAATCGTCGCCATGTAAAATCGGAATTAACCATGCAGACTGGGACAAGTCAAGGCTGTGTGGCCCTGCTATCATGAGAGTAGTAAGTAGTACCAGGGTGATTGCAGCCAGTGTCTATGTTACTTATCACTATGTATAGCCTAGGTCTGAAATATATAATGTCTTTCATTTAGATCCATAGTCAACTGCACACATAAGTGACTGTGAAACATGAAGGCCTGTCACCCGTTTATGATGTTCCTTCATAGGTTTGCATGCTCTAGAGGTTTCACCTGCAAAGTGAAGTAGTTGCCAACAGTTAACAGTGGCCGCTAGCCCTGCTGCATAGACAAATCATGGGATCAAACGTTACGTCATATAAAAACAGGAATAACGGCATATACGAGGCACCTGTTGTGAGTCACATACAATGCCACGGAATTTATATTTCAATATTATTTTCATTCTTGGAGTCATTTTTCAGCGACCAGAGGTTGCTAACATAGAGCTAGCAAATGGGAACTAAGAAAGTGAAACACCTGTCAATGGTAAAAATAAATAAGTAAATAAATAAAAATAAAAACACACACATCAGAATTAGACCCACGATTTGAATCTAACCTTATGATTAAAATCTGAAGTTGATACTCTTTTTTTTTAAATTTTTTAATGTTTGTTTATTTTTCACACACACACACACACACACACACACACACACACACAGTGCAAGTCGGGGTGGGTGGCAGAGAGAGGGAGACACAGAATCCAAAGCAGGCTGCAGGCTCTGAGCTGTCAGCACAGAGCCCAACGTGGGGCTCGAACTCACAAGCAGTGAGATCATGACCGGAGCCAAAGTCAAACACCCAACTGACTGAGCCATCCAGGCACTCCGCGAAGTTGATACTTTTACCCTCTATACTCTTCAGTCCTTTAACATGAATGAATGAGTCATATCTATCACATATTAATGTCTACTAAATGTCTTGTACCTTATATGACCTAAAGGATTAGAGCCAGAAAAAATAAGCTGTGCCTTGAATGTAACTATCAAAATAATAAATATTACCTGATCAATAATTTAAAACACTTAAAATATTATGAGCCATGAATGGTTCAACCCAGAAATAGCAGAACTATTTCTTCCCATTCTCATGTTGTTAAGTAGAACTGAGAGCCAGCTACCTCAAATTTTAGATTAGTTGTCACTAAATTCAAAAGTGATGACATTGTATTGAAAAGCCAATCAAGGTAGCATCCAAGTCAGCACAAACAGAAGCCAGCCAGTACATCCAGAAGTAGATAGAAATAACTCTTTATTCCATTCTTAGGAAGGGACCCACCACAACATTAAACTCTATCCCTAAAATACATGACTGTTCCTTCCTGTGGTAGCCGGAGTGGAATTTCTCCACCATCAATCCCTTTCTTTATTGATTTGGAAATATCAGTCCTCAGAAAAACATTTAGGGAAAAAATCTGGGAGGTCGATGGTGGTATATTTCATTCTGAGATGTGTCCTCTCCCGAAATGAAGTGCTTTGCTGGGGGTATAAGCAGACGAGCTGGAGGTGCAGAGCAAGCTAAGAATGAAAACATCACAAGTTCTTTGTTGCACGCATGTCAGAACCCCAACAGTGGAATGTATCAATCCAACTTAAAATTTAGAGAACATCACCAGTAGAAGCCTTCTTGAAACTAAGGATTAGATAACACTACTCAACTTCATCTATTACACAGCTTTGACCAACACAAAGCGGAACAAAGCATAACTGCACCCTCTGTTTACTGGATAAACATTAAGTCTAGAAAGCTATTTTTTTTAATTTTTTAATGCTTATTTTTGAGAGAGAAAGAGAGACAGAAGGCAAGGTGAGGAAGGACAAAAAGAGAGGGAGACACAGAATCCGAAGCAGGCTCCAGGCTCTGAGCTGTCAGCACAGAGCCGGACACGGGGCTCAAACTCACAAACCATGAGATCATGACCGAGCCGAAGTCTGACGCTTAACCGACTGACCACGCAGGTGCCCCGCCCCCGAAAGCTATTTTTCAATGCACATTTAAGTAGAGTGAAAAAACAAAAGTGTAATAACATGTAGCTGATGAAAGAATGAAGAGCAAAAACAAATGGAACTGTGAAAAAATAAAACAAAGTATAACATTGCATGTTTTCTCTTTAAAAAAACTATTTTCCATTCTCAGTAAAATGCAAAGAAAAGATAACGATAATGATTGATAGTGTGGTATTGTGATTTATAATAAGAAATATATATTTGGTCCGGTCTCATTCCTGGCACACAGTTCCTAAAACCCTTGGACTTCCCTAAGTGAAGAGAGCAGCAAGGTGTTTTTTGTTATCTTAATGAGGTGACTTTAGGAAGCCCCTAAGGATGGGGGCTAGTTGCCAGGGTAGCGAACCAACTATATGATTAGAGGGTCAGCACTATCAGTCCCATACTCCACCTCACTGAAGGGACAAGGGGCTAGAGATTGAGTCCATATGCCAATGGCCAGTGATGTGATCCAGCATATCTCTGTAACAAAGCCCCATTAAAACCTAAAACAATGGTGTTCCAAGAGCTTCCAGGTTGGTGAACACACAAATATTGGAGAGAGTAGCATGCTCAGAGAACATGGAAACTCCATGCCCTTTCCCCACATCTGGCCTTATGCATCTCTTGCCCTATGCCCTATCCATTTGCCTGTTCTTGAGTTCTATCCTTTTATAATAAAATGATAATATAGTAAGTAAAATGTTTCTCTGACTTCTGTGAGTCACTCTGGCAAATAACTGAACCCAAAGAGGAGGCCATTAAAACTTCCAGTCCATAAAATGCCCTCAGAAGCATAGAGGATAACATGAACTTTCCACTGGCATCTGAAGTGGTGGAAGGAGGGCTGTCTCATAGAACTGAGCCCTTACCCCGTGAGATCTCATGCTATTTGTTGGTAGCCTCAAAACTGAGTTGAATGATGGAACATCCAACTGGTGTTGGAACATTGCTTGCTGGTGAGAACCACACTCCCAAAACACACACACACACACACACACACACACACACACACACACACACACA
>NW_024412467.1:3327717-3359979 GCF_014898765.1 Herpailurus yagouaroundi | reverse complement strand
ACACACACACACACACACACACACACACACACACACACACACACACACTGCAATTTTAGAGAAAGAGTTGATAAGAAGGCACACACACATATATATTTACATAGACATGCAGGAGATAGGAGAACAAGAAGAACTGGTGAATCGGAGGGAATAAATAATGTTCCGCAGATCCTTGTATTACTACCTCAGCAACTTAAATGAAAGTAGGAACTTTCTTCCAATTATAAGTTTTGGTTCATTTTTTTCATTAAAAATGAAGTTATGGAAACATGCTTAGACATTTGTGGAAATAAATTATTAAAAATACCTCCCCCAAAGCGAACAAATGTTTTCAATGTCTAAAAATAAAACAAGAAAGGGAACAAACAAAAATTTAAATGTCAGATGTGGCTCCAGTAAAAACAGTCCTGATTGAGTACAAGAAAATATTTTAAGAGATATGGACCAGTGGCTATTCCTTATAAGATCATGCTCAGGGGCTTATCCCGTCCAACACAAGTTTTAAAATGGTAAATTTAATTACTTCTAAGACCAAGAAAAGACATTCATATAAAACAAATAAATTATGGAGGAGTATTTGGAGAAAGCTCCTAAGAGATCCCAAAATGCAGTTGTACAGCAAGAACTGAAATGGGTAGATAGTGTCATTCCAGGTCAGACTGAAGAGCTGCAGAGTGTATAAGAGACATTGGAACAAAGAGAAGCATATTGAAAACAGATGTCAAAGCACAATGTTTTCAGCAAAAGAATAGCCAGTCTTTGGAATAAGTGAATAGGGCAAGAAAAAAAAAAAAAAAAAAAGGCTTCATATGCTAGATCATCCAGAAAGCCAAACTGATGTTACAGTGAAATTTTCTTCATAGACATTCCTCATCTATCCAGACATTACATTAACTTCTTGTGTTTGTGAACATGATCAAGGGCTGATCTAGTTCATACTTTATCTCAAGTGAAAAAAGAGCCTATCACTACCGAAAGTTTTCAACTGCACACGTGGCAGAATGGAGGATAACAGAATATTGTATGTCCACTAAGCGTCTTAATTTTGAATAATCATTTTTGTATTTACTTTCTAATCCTGTAAGTCTGATAGCAGCTCTCACTTTCAAAGAAGAGAATTCAAAATTAATAGAGCTAAGGATGGACATCAGGTTTTCTGTTTTCTGAAGAGAGTTATCTTCCGCTTAATGTTTTTTGATTGCCCCTTAAAATGAAGAGTAACATCCTCTATAGACATTTAAAGATCAAGTATAAGTATCAGATTCTGAGGATCAAATCATCCAAACATCCACACATAGGAGGAGATCGATCAAGGGCTCTCTATGGAGATGGCTTTTTTTAAGGTATATGATAAAGACTTTAAGGGTCAGGCTCTCAAGCAGCATTTGGGGTAAGAGTTGTGATGGCTTCATATATCTTGAATTTGTAATGCATAAACTTCTCAGAATGGTAAGATCTAATTGAAAGAATGAAACGAAACAGGCTTTATAACTGAGTTCTAGTTGCTATTTTTTGTTACAGGTTTCCCGCTATCAAAAATAGAGCCTTCCCATGAAACGTTTTGTTCAACCAAAAATGTGGTAAAGTGGAGACGCAATTACCAGCAATTTATATGAGAAAAAATTTTGAGTGTTCTCAGACCCCCAAAACAACCTCTCTTACACTTTTCTCATACCTTGGGACACAAATTGCTAATGGGTGCACAGATAAACCAAGATAAAGTCCAGGCATTCACAGAAGTTCAAAGCTATGATGGCTTGATGTTGAGATGCTGGGTGTGGTTGTGGGGGAGGGGCTCCGAAGCACACATACTGCCTCCACACACTGCAAAACAGACACAGACTGCAATTTTTGTCCTTTTACCTAAAAGCAAATATCCTCTTTAGATTCCTTTTGGTTATCAAAAACGAGGACTAACGTAGGACTTCTGTAAAAGCAAAGTGGCGTAACTTGAACTTTCAGAAAGCAGGAGATACCTGTATTTGTTTTAGCATTGCTCTTGCCTTTTTTAAATAAATGGACATGCCCTTGGACTTGACGCACAGGGAATAGACCAGTGATGGGAGACTGGAAAGACACGTCGGAGCTTCAGAATCACAGTGGCAATGCTGTTAGCAGGAACCTTCACACCTGGTATCCCAGCCTCAGTTTGCCTATCTGTGAAGAAGCAATACAGTACTTTTCCCCCCAGAGAAGTGACATTAGGGTTAAAATAGGTAAACTTTTAAAGGGCCTAGCATGGTGCTTGACTGTGGTTGCCAAATGAACAATGAATTTTTTTTTGAATTTTTTTTAACGTTTATTTATTTTTGAGACAGAGAGAGACAGAGCATGAATGGGGGAAGGTCAGAGAGAGAGGGAGACACAGAATCTGAAACAGGCTCCAGGCTCTGAGCTGTCAGCACAGAGCCCGAGGCGGGGCTCGAACTCACGGACCGCAAGATCATGACCTGAGCCGAAGTCGGACACTTAACCGACTGAGCCACCCAGGCGCCCCCAATGAATATTTTTTAATGTTTGTCCCATACAATATTCGTTTATCTTAAATTCAAATTTAACTAGATTACCTGTGTTTTCATTTGCTAAATCTGGCCACTCTCTCTCTGACACAGAGATGCTTAAGAACACTGCTCTGTTCCTATCCTATAACAGCCTTTCAATCTCAGGCCTGGGAAGTCCTACTCTGCAGAGCATCTGAAGATAGCAAAATCAAACGAACCACTGGCCTACATGCCTGGGAATAAGCACAAAACATCAGGAGAGCCAGTCACTGATGAATAGTGATAGATTCTGCCTCAAAAATTATACAGACCTGGGGGCACCTAGATGGCTCAGTCTGTTAGACCTCCTACTCAATCTCAGCTCAGGTCTTGATCTCAGGGTCATGAGTTCAAGCCTTGCATGGGCTTGGTACTAGGTATGAAGGCTACTTAAAAAACATATACTAGGGGTGCCTGGGTGGCGCAGTCGGTTAAGCGTCCGACTTCAGCCAGGTCACGATCTCGCGGTCCGGGAGTTCGAGCCCCGCATCAGGCTCTGGGCTGATGGCTCAGAGCCTGGAGCCTGTTTCACATTCTGTGTCTCCCTCTCTCTGCCCCTCCCCCGTTCATGCTCTGTCTCTCTCTGTCCCAAAAATAAATAAACGTTGAAAAAAAAAATTAAAAAAAAAAAAAACATATACTATATAATAAATGGATCTGAAGTTCTGATGAAAGCAGAGATCCCGTCTCAAACCCCTGTTACCAAAAGTAAAATATAAGGAAATGTTCTGGTAGAGCAAAATGATAAAACAAATAATCTAGAAATAAAAAGAAATATTTCAATTTTAATTCATTACACTGATATTGTGGAACACATATTTGCCCCAAAACAACTTCAAGACCTAAGTAGCCAAAATGTTAGAGTTTAAGACACAGTCCCAGGGCACCTGGATGGCTCAGTCTGTTAAGTGTTTGACTCTTGATTTTGGCTCAGGTCGTGACTTCACGGCTGGTGAAATTGAGCCCTATGTCAGGCTCTGCGTTGACAACACAGAGCCTGTTTGGGATTTTCTCTCTCCCTCTCTCTGCCCCTCCCCCTGCTTGCATTTTCTCTCTCTCTCTCTCTCTCTCTCTCTCTCTCTCTCACTCTTGCTCTCGCTCTCTCTCGCTCTCTCTCTCTCAAAAATAAATAAGCAAAAACTTTTAAAAAAGACAATTACATGCACATGAAATTTTAATGGTTCTTATTCCTAAAGTAAATACTCAGTTTTGAGATTAAAGAAGCAAGTAACTTTTCCCTTTTTTCTTTACTAAGGTGATCAAAACAGCTGGAAAGTCAGGTTTCCTATTTTTTCAGCCTAGAAAATTATGCTAAATCCCAAGAAAGCAAAGCCTCCAAGATGAATAAATGCTTAATGATTGCTCTTACACAATTAACCCAAAATTTCAGATCATGAAACTCTTTCAACCAACACCTAATAACAAAGATTTATTGCTTACATGTCACATGCCAGACTGTTCTCAGCTTTAAGCTGTTGAGAACACCTTCTTCACAAGAGTAATTATCAGTAATAAGTCAGATACTTTATGTAAAGCACACAGCACAGACTTGACCTTCAATAAACATTGACTTTCTCATTACTTGCTCTACCTTAAGCCCAACCCAGGTACTGGGTATAAAATGATACATAAGACATAGTCTCTTCTCTATATATTTACCTATGCTATGTTATTTGTGATAATGCTTTCTGGCTGACAAGCCATGAGAAATCATCATTAAATTTAATCTGATGGAAGAGAGAGAAAACTTTTCAACCATAGAGAAAGTTTTGGTCCAATTTCCTTGAGAATTGTGTAGGAGCATAATAATTTCCTGAGTTATCAAACTAAAAATGGAAAGGAAAAATATTCTTTAGAATTGAAAAACAATGCTTCAAAAAAGAATATAATCCAATGGGAGGATACACTTGCATAAGTAGCAAAACAGTCATTTCATCTGACCTGTCAACTCCTCCTTCTGCCCTAGCCTGAAACCCTAACCTCATTCTCATACCTTCTCCCAGAGGCCACACCACTTCTCCAAAAATAAGACCCTACAAAATGTCTTCAGCTTTTGAGTCAGGCAGATGAAAAGAAGATGATTTTGGCCTGTGTCATCATTAACCATGCCTCGAATGAATTTCACGTAAGACCTACTGTATTAAAAAGCACTCTGAAGATATCACTAAAGACTTTGTCTTTTAAGAGCCCAGACATTAGTTAATATAATTGAGAATGGTTCTTCCCTGGAGAAAGTACCAAAAAGCAAAATAGGGCCAACGTAAAAGGAAAAGAAAGAGCATATATGAACCAGATTTCTATCACAGTTAATGCAAGAGGACTTCTGATATGAACAGACTGCTAAAATAACACATTGTTTTGCCTGGAATCACCGTCTGTATATTTTCTTTGACTAATCTGCTTTAATGAAATCCTTACCCCCACAATAATAGCAAGACATAACAACTTCTTGGAAATCCTCCCTCTATTATGTCAAGAGATTCCAGAAAAGCTGAAGTAAAAATCCATAGATGTAAGCAGAAATAAAGTCCTGTCCCAATGTGCCCTAGGTTATCAGTCTGTTTCCCATAAACCAGCTCCTGAATTATGCCACATGGCTTTAAAAAATAATAATATACGTCTACAGGCTATGTCTGCAAACTAAACTGATGAGCCCATTATGATGGCCAAGTCCAGTAAAAATAAGTCAAACCAAGAGAGAAAATTTGCCGGTTGTGAAGGTAGAACCAGATGTTTAGATAGATCCAGTCCAATCACATGGCATGATTTAGAAGTCAGCTTATATGAAACAGATGGCCAAAGTCCTGTTCTTGTGTGCTCTGGGTTTTTTGCTTATATTCCTAGATCTGACTGATTATATTTTATTTTATTTTTTGTTTTGGGATTCTCATTGTTATAGTTTAACTGACGATCATTTTAAAAGTGAAACCAGTTGTGTTTATGAATACAGCTTTTGTAAAAGAAGACAAAGATGCTTAGTTTGTAGAAACAGACACGCTTTAGATTTCTACCAGGAACGTGAGTGACTACAGGGAAAGTCAAATGTTTGGAAATACATGAGGCAGATGAGGGGAGTCCTATGGCAACGCCTTCTCTCTGCCCTCGCAAATAGTAAATATTCACCTGGGAGGGAGGAGGCTGGAAGGGAGACCCGGAAGTCATCCTTGACTTCCTGTGTATTTTCCAACTGCCTGAACTGTCCTGCCCTCAGTCCTTTCCTGACCCACAGCCAGGGTCCTACTTTAAAACTCAACTCAAGGGTTATCTTCTGCTTGACTTACCGGGCACTCTTTCCAATTTCTTCCATTTATTCTGTCTAACAAGAAAAGACCTTTCATTTTTTATTTTTAATTCCCAGCCAAGAATTTCCTAGTCTGCAAAACACTTTCTGGTATACAACACAGAGTTAATCATTGCTTCTTCCAGGCACTGCTGTCCCGAATACTTACCTCTGTGATAGCACCAACCACATGGCAGTCTAGACTCTAGGCTCTAAGGTCTAGAGTTGGTTTTATTCTCTGTATTTCTACCTTTCCTAGACTGACTGATGCTTGAGGGCAGAGACTGTTTCTTGTTGCAACTAGGTGTCTGCAACCCCTTATGCAGAGCTTGCATTTAAAGAAAAGAACTGAAGAATTGGGCTCCTGGCAAAGGCAGGCTAATTTTTTTTTGGAGCAAAAGTCCATCAGAAAACTAGAAAAAGAAAACAAAAAAAATTTTTTTATGTTAGAATGCACTGGAATACTGTTGGAAAAGAAACAGCCAGCTCCAAATGGAGTCATCTGCCTCCAAGACAGCAAACCAAGACTACACTGCAGTTTCAACCTCTCCCAGAAATGTGACTTTATACAGCCAATCGGAGATTTCCTGACCAGTACTAGTGTGGTCTTCTGCATGAGACCCCTGCCCTGCCCGTCTCCCAAAAAGAGATGACCCCATCTGAATCAATCCCCTCTTTTCTTTTACCTATAAGAACTTCCTTGTCCCACACTCCCCTCTGCTTATAAAAATCTTCCATACAGCTCCTCAGAGAGCCTGTTTACTAGAAGGATGCTGCCTGACTCATGACTCACTAACATCATCAATTAGATCTTCAAATTTACCCAGTTGAATTTTTGTTCTTTACCACCACTAAGACAATAAGAATTTCCAGGGCTTAGGATCAAGACAAGCAGGAAGTCCAGAAAGGCGAGCCCAGTATTTGGAAGACCATTTGCCTTTGGCAAGGATGGCTGATTACCAAAGTGTCTGAGGGTTTGGGAATCTCTGAGAATTTACAGAGATTGGGGACAGACATTTGAATGCATGGCCTCCCAGTGATAGGAAGGCCAGGTAAACCTTCCCAGTATGGGATTAGAAGGCAGCAGGATTAGATGCCAGGAGTAAGAGTAGACTAAAAATACGCAGCTCTCACAACGTCTGAGGCCCACTAATAAATCACCTCATTCTGACTGAGTTACGGTGATTGATCAACAGCAGCACTGCCATCTGAAGCAAAAGTAAATCATCTCTGGAGGAGGATAGCCTCCAATCTATGCATTTCCATATGCGATGCTTAGCCCTCAATCAAAAATAACCAGGCATATGAGAATATAAGAATTTATAGGAAAATTAAGAGAACAGACAATAGGTTTAGACTCTTAGAAGATAAATAAAATAGAGTTACCAGACAAAAACTTTAAAATAATGACAAATAACAGGCTTCAGGAATTATGAGAAGGTGCATGATGGAAGATGATTGGAAACTATTTTAAAGATTTTTAGCATATGGAAAGACCGTGGGGGCATTTTCTAGGAGTGATTTTGATCTTGGTGGTAATTATATAAATACATGCATAGACAAAAATTCAACGTTTTTTTTTTTTAATTTTAAAAAATGTTTATTTACTTTTGAGACAGAGAGAGAGCACAAGTAGAGGAGGGGCAGAGAGAGGGGGACAGAGGATCCAAAGGAGGCTCCGTGCTGACAGCAGAAAGCCCCATATATGGCTTGAACTCACAAACCATGAGATCATGACCCGAGCCAAAGTCGGACGCTTAACTAACTGAGCCATCCAGGCAATGCAATGGGCTTTTTTGTTAACATATATCTATTTTACAATATCCTTTGTAGGTGCAGACTCTACTTAAGTACATAAATAGTGCACCAAACACATATACAAGAGTGTTCAGAGTGACATTATTCTTATATCCAAATAATGGAAATATCCACTGTGAAATGGTTGAATACATTCTGGCTTACTCAGACAATGCAATAATACAGCAATAAAAACCCATGACATTCTGTTTTATACAACTTTCATAAATCTCCAAAGATAACAGTGAGTGAGAATCCAGACACACAAAAAATGCATCAAGGATGATTCTATGCATATAAAGTCCAAAACAGGTTAGAAATCAGAAGTTGCCTTTGGGAGGAGACAGTGATTAGAAATATGTACCAAGAGGTTTGGGGATGCTGAAAATTTTCTGTTTCCTGAGTTGGGTCAGGGTGGGTCCATGAGCATATTTATTTTACAAGAATTCAGAGTCACATTTTATGATTTATGTCCATCTATACATGTAAGTTTTACTGCATTAGAAACTTATATAAAAATTATAAATAGAGGCACTCCACAAATGTTGTTGAAGAATTAATGTATGAATGAACAGATCAATGAATCTTGTTTTGAGGATTTACAGCCACCAGAGAGAAAAGGTAATGGGAGCAGGTACTACGAAATGAATAACCTAACAACTTCACCTGGATTTATTGGGATTTATGTCACTGTTAAAATGAGGGGGACTATTGGGCACTCAAGATAAATGGCTTTCAGGATATTACCTAATATTTGACTTAGCAATAATTCTTTCTGTTATTCTGACCTAAATTACTCCTGCAGTTAACATTCTATTTGTCTTTGGTCATATTTTACTTCTCTATTTCTAAAAACTGTTCTCAAGATAGGCCAGACTGAATAAATACATCTTTCCCTAGGAAGAGCACTGGGAAGGCTGATTGCTGAAAGACAGAAAAACGTTCTGTTTTGCAGTATATCTGTACCCGTACCTTCTGAATGTATCCTTTTGAGATTAACACATACGATTCAATTAACTCTCTTAGCAAACTCTGGTACCAATTAGTACATGATAGTGGCAATTTCCCAGGTGTGTTTCTGAACTCACTGGAAAGCCAAAGGGCACTTTGCCAAAGAGATATGCTTATAAACAATACAATAGCAGCATCTGGTTCCATAATTCTTGGGTGACACTTGATTTGGTTTTCTACCACCCTAGTGTAAATATTTGCCAATTTCTGGTGTTCTTCAGCTTTTTTAGCAGCCACATCTATTATCTGACATCTCACGCAAATATAAACATTCCAGATTGTCTTAGAGAGTGTATGGTAGGGTTCTGTGTTCCCTGGGCTCATAAAAATATGGCTATGGGATGACTTCCATGGGTTGCCCTGCACCACTCTTGAGTCACAGTCTGTAGCACCACATTCCAGGGACCCAGCCAGAAGCTATGGAACCAGGTATGGTTCCCAGACCAGAACCAGAAGTGAAAAGCAGAAAATCCACTGCCTTTTAGGAGGCAAGGGCCGGGCAGTGAGTGGACTTCCCAACACCTTCTGCCGAGATCCAAGGCCAAGCAGCCCAACAGCAGCCCCATTGCACATCCTGAGGCACCACTGTTCCACCTGGCAGATGTGAGGCATCCAGAATTATTATCTCAGGACACCATGGCTGTCTGCTTCCCTGAAGAATAGCCTCAGGTCATTTGATACATATCACTTTATTTGATGTATCATCCTGAGTGTTTTAAGAAAAAATTAACTGGAAAATTCCAGGACATGCAGCTGTGAGCACCTGTCGCGTCTGCCAAATACATTTTGGAAGTGAACCTTCTTGACCTCTTGATGCCTAAGGGCCTGACAAAGTCCAGCAGGCTAAGGAGGTGGCAAAGGCTGTGTTCGGCTTAGGACTGTCAGGTCTAAGGACAGCCTTGGTGTCCTCCTCATGGGACTTCCGCCACATACGCTAGTCCTTTGTGACCAACCAGAGGAAGCAAACCTTCCTTTCTGAAGGTACACTTCTGATTTTGGTGACAGATGACATTCTTGGTCAAGGGCAAGGAGAGTATAAAGTCATTGAAGCATCTGTAACACCAATGGGGACTTTGAGGGACACCAACCAAATGCCCGTCTGCAGTATGGCTCACTCATTCTATCTCAAAAAGAAGGAGATCCTTGCAAGGGTCATACTGTTGGGAGACAATAAAATATATATATGTAATAGGTTCTTTACAGTATTTTGGAAACAAACGCCAACTGAAACAAATTGTGGTGGATTAATCCTGGTTTATGTAGCCCTTCGTGTGACCTGCCACCCTCAGAATTTTTGTCCTATCAACATACCACTACTATTATTATTTTCTTAATATTTTTTCTTTTAATTGACTCAGTGTGTTCACCTTAAAAGCATCAGACTCATCTTAGGTGTTAACGTTTGCAGAATCATGAGCTAGCTATATATGCTAGTTCCACTGTTTATAATATATTTAAAATAAATACACAATTTTTAAAAATTTTAAATCATTTATCCATCCTTCTCCCACTGAAAATTTGCTTATTTAGCACTGGTGTAAAATGTATGACACTTTGGAAAAAGCCCTGTTGTATACACCTGGCCTCGGCTCTGTTGATCTCTCCAATCTTCCCTATGAGAATTTGAGACAAGGTATAGGGGCAAGAATTCGATTTAAAATCAGATGTGGGTTTTCATCCTGGCTTGGCCACCAAGTGGCTGTAATTTACACTGTTGACTTACTTGCATCTGTTTTATCATCTGTCAAGTGTGAATAAGAAGACTTTCTTTTCAGGAATATGAAACTTAGTTGAGATTGTTTTGAGAACACTGACTACAGTGACTGTCACATAATAGGAGCTCAATAAATGCAAATCTTCATTCCTTTTCCTTCTTCAGCAGAGACCAAACCCTAGATTTCCTGCTGTTTGCAATTCACTTTGAGCTTTCTTCAGTTCACAACCCTGAGGCATCAGGGGATAGTATGCAAATTAACAACACACACATCTAAGATTATATTGTTCTTGTTACTTGTTGGCTTGTACACATCACACTATTTTAAAATTAATTGTTCAGGGGCGCCTGGGTGGCTCAGTCGGTTAAGTGTCCGACTTTGGCTCAGGTCATGATCTCACGATCCGTGAGTTCGAGCCCCGCGTTGGGCTCTGTGCTGACAGCTCAGAGCCTGGAGCCCGTTTCAGATTCTATGTCTCCCTCTCTCTCTGCCCCTCCCCTGTTCATGCTCTGTCTCTCTCTGTCTCAAAAATAAATAAACGTTAAAAAAAAATAAAATGAAATGAAATTAAACTAAACTAAATTAAATTAAATTAATTGTTCATACATCTTGTGTCCTACTAGACTATAACCAGCTTCAGTTCAATTCTACAATCCAATCATGTCCAGAATCTGTCACTTCTTTCCATCCACACTGTGGCTCCCTAGTCCAAACCATCATCATTTCTAATCAAGACCATTGGAACCATCTCCTCCTGGCCTTTCACTATGCGCCCTTGCTCTGCTCAGTCCATCCTTCTATTGTGCAGGCAAGATACCTTCTGTTGAAGACACACATTGTATCTCTCCCACTTAAACCCCTACAGTTGGGGCACCTGGGTGACTCAGTTGGTTGAGTGTCTGACTCTTGGTTCCAGCTCAGGTCATGATCTCACAGTTCGAGGAATTGAGCCCCCACATCAGGCTCTGCACCGGCTTGGGATTCTTGCTCTCCCTCTCTCTCTGCTTCTCCCGTTCCCACACACAGCTCGCTCTTGCTCTCGCTCTCTCTCGCAAAATAAATAAACATTAAAAAAAAAATACCTACAGTTACTTAGCATTCCTGTTGGAAAAACATCACATAATCTTAAACTCGATCCCAAAGCCTTGTAATAGCCTGGCCCCTACCTACACATCTGGCCGCAAACAGATTATTTCTACACTTCAATTCTAGATTCCCATTCTAGATTTCCAATATAAGAGTCTTTTCTGCATTTCACAAATTACAGTATTCTTTGTCACTTTGAGACCCTTGAACTTGCTGTATTTTTCTGTCTGGAATGTTTTTCCCCAGAACACCTGAATGTTGTACAGTACCAAGGTAAAATCCAATTCCCTGGGGTGTCTCAAACATCGTAGGCTTCTCTATTGTTAACTCCAAAGTATCTTGTGCTTAGACACTCTTGTACAATGAGAACAGCGACCTCTTCTTTGCATTATCATGTCTTCAGCAACTAAAGCAGCTCTGACAGGTGTATACATTTAATGAATACATGAGCACCCATGAATGAACCCATAGGTGGACTCCAAGGTAGAACATGAATCCTTTATTGTTTTATACAAAACTTAGTTAGAAATGCACATATATTTAATGATTCAATTATCCTCTAGATAGAATACAATCCTGAATAGCTCTTTTACAGTCCCCAAATATTGTCATGCTTTCCTCTCTCCAAGATAAATCTACTAATACCAATCGTATGCATATTTCTGAACCAAATGTTCACACAGGAGGCAAAGGACCCTCAGATGAGCAGAGAGCTCCCACCCCATCCATGTGAGCCTGCTGACCTCCCCACCTGGGTCCTAACTGGAGCATTCCTCCCTAATGTGTGAAGCTGGTGATATTTGAAATGGATGAATCTGCCTGTCTGCTACTCAGAGGGGGCTGAGGTGTCCATTCCAAACCCACTGATAAGGAAATTCTCTGATGATAACAGCAGGTCTGACATTGATGAAGCCGCCCCATCTGGTGTGTTTAGGGGAGCAATAATGAAGAAGGGGTGGCAAAATGTGCTTTCCTGGATCCTGGCCACCACCATATTGTGTTAAGTTTTCTCTCTTCCATTGCTCTGCCATCCCCATCTCAGTGTGACGTGAAAGAGCTGTTCTAGAAATGTTTGGCTGCGTCCAAAAGCTTTCTTTTCCTCTTTTTGACTAAGTCAGGCTATTTCATTTGATAGGGGAAAAAATGCCTTTCCTCTAGATGTACTCAGAAAGTTCTTTTACAGAGGGAAGAGTTTCATATGCAGCTTGTGTCGTATTAACATTCCCTTAGAGGCCAATGTGGTGTCTAATGCAGTTGCTAGACACATTTTAAAAGTCAGCAACATTCTTAAATTACAGCCGATGCTCTGTTCAGTGATCAGCAGATGATCTTCTGTTTCCATTTGGGTACACCGGATGTGTGGTGGCACACTTAGGCACCCAAGTTGGTCTAATGGACTTAATGTACTTCCAGGTGTCTTATTTTCCTATTAAAATGACTTGCAGATTCCACAAAAGAACATACCCATTGTGTCGTTCATATAATTGCTTCTGGATAGCCATAAAACAGTCATAGACTGGTCTAGCTATCTATCCACAACTCCTACAGCCTGATAGTAAATAAGAAATAAACACTTTACACTGATGTGACCATCTGTGTATCTCCTGGTGAAGAAAAAAAAAAAACCTAGATATATCTTTTTACTCATATGCAAGACTTTGCCTGGTATTAATACATACACAGAAATTTTCTCCTAAATGTGACTGGCAATGTACAGAGCAATTAACTTGCTTCGCATGTAATAGGCACTAAAGTAAACTTGCTAATTTTAGAATCAAAGGGCCTAACTAAGAACTGAGAAATAAACATCCTTGCCACAAACATAAACTAGTTAGTGAGAGATTCTGCGATAGAAACCAGTTGTCCTAACTAATTATTTATTTGTCCACACAACAGCCTGCATCATTTGTTTATTGAATGAACTAGTGAATTAATTAATTTTTTTCTTTAGCTTCATCAGTAGCTCCGGAAATAATAAAAGCCAACCAAAATCTCTAAAAAAAAATGTTAAGACTTCTCTATACGGGTAGCGCTTTTCAGTATAATGATCTATATCCTGCGATTACTTTTGTAGCTCTGATCTAAATCTATAAACA
This sequence comes from Herpailurus yagouaroundi, assembly GCF_014898765.1. NCBI lineage: Eukaryota > Metazoa > Chordata > Mammalia > Carnivora > Felidae > Herpailurus > Herpailurus yagouaroundi. The sequence goes on along the minus strand of NW_024412467.1, from coordinate 3,346,454 downwards.
GTATTTTTAGTTTCACCATTATAAAGGTTTGCTTTTCTTATCTTTACAGATAGGCAGATACAGTAATATGTATTTATATCATGTAAACTTTCAATGAGCTACATGATTATTATCTATTTGAGAATTACTCACCCACAGTTAATTTTTAGTTCCAGATTGATAACCACCTGTCACCAAACACTCCTCAGCTGCTACTCTTTAAATGACAGATATGTGCAGATAAGTCGTTTTAACATAGTCGTAAGCAAAATATATTTGTGCCCTACAAGTGATACGTCTTTTATTAATACTGTAACTCTTCCCATAAAAGAGATAAGATATACTCCAAAAGCATACGATAATTAACTTTCCCCTGCCTTTACACTGCCTCTTATTTTCAACAAGGACAATAAGAAACTATGTAACATATCCCATTGGAATATGGTTCTGCTTACAGAGATATATATGGCATCTGTTATTGACAACACAGATATGAGAGTGTTTTTCACTCTCTATGTACATTCAAATACTGACTTTCTATTTCAACTACTTTTGACAAATCCAAAAAGCTCAGCTGCAGTGTGTGTCCCCAAATAGATGTACTATTTACGATGGCACAGAGGATCTTGGAAGTAGGATCACATGGCACAGTGGTCAAGTACCTTAGTGGTACGCCAACACCTGGATTATATTCTCAGTTTTCAACCTAACAAGTCTGTTACATTAAGCAATGTTAAGAAATTGCCTCAAATGTAGCAACTGCAAAATGTAGGCAATGTCACCTAAGTGAAAAGATTTTTGCTTCAATGAGATTGATGTGCTTAGGCTATCTAGAACATGGTACTCCAGAATTTAAGCTATTATTTTTGGAATAGTTCATAGATAAATCAACTGCACTTCCTCACAATGGAAGCGTTCCATCTGAAATCTCCCCAGCAGATAGTAATCCAGATTCTGGTAAAATACTCCCAATATTAGCAAACTTGCTAAAATTTTCTCTTCTATTACTTGAGCACATTAAGTATAGAAAGTCCACCCTTGTATGGGGTTAACTTCTTCTCACCATCACCTCACCTCTACCTTAGCCCTAAACTACCAGAAAACCTGTATAAATCCAACAAGCAGCCCTTTAAATATTCTAAGTATAGGGGTGCCTGGGTAGCTCAGTTGGTTAAGTGTCTGACTTCAGCTCAGGTCATGATCTCACCATTTGTGAGTTCGAGCCCAGCGTCAGGCTCTGTGCTGACAGCTCGGAGCCTGGAGCCTCCTTCGGATTCTGTGTCTCCCTCTCTCTCTGCTCCTTCCCCTGCTCATCCTCTGTCTCAAAAATAAATAAACATTAAAAATGTTTTAAATAATAAAAGAGTAAATATTGTAAGCATTTACCCTCCACCCTCCCTAAAATTATCCTTCATGCTAATGCTCCCTTCTATGGACATACAGAGTTAATCAAATTGTTAGCGAGGCTAATCATAACCAACTTTTCAAGTTAAACTGAATGGCATTCGTAAGTTTTCCGTTTACGCACAAAGTATTCGTTTCCGTTGAGTAGACAGTATTGGGAATGTGGATTAGCAATAACAGCATTGTGGCCATTATATTTTTCACCTTTTGTTCTGAATGCTACTGTTTTCCCCCCAAAACAAAAGGAGAAATTGTTAATAGGTCACTTGTACCTTTTTATTATTTGTGCAAACCACCTTTGCATGGACTTGCTTGAAGTCACACAACTCTAAAGACGTGCTGCCTAGATACTTAGCCTGTCTGAATTTTCAAACAATTACAGCTTGTATGTTTTCTGTTTTGCCTCTTTTTCATAATCATGAGCAAGGCTCTTTTCGAGTCTTTTTTTTTTTAATCTGGTAAGAGGTTTTACATAACAATTTATTTAACCAAACGCACATTTTTTTCACAATGTGTTTTTCCCTCTATATATTGATGGAAATAACACCCACTTTTGGAGATATGGGGAAATGTTTTATAAATTATAAATACAAAATTTCATATAAATATTTTATCTTCATTTTTATAGTATTCTAATTTTCTCCTAATTTTATGTTTGTTTCTCTTACCAACATTGAACAGTGTACCTATTAAATAGTTAATTTTTCTTCTTTTCCTACTATTTCCACTTTAAATTTTTCTTAAGCTATAAATCTTTGAGAATTCTTATGGGAAACCCTGTTAGATACTTGTCTTTATGGTCTATCTTCTCAAAGACATTCAATCGTCTGAGCTTTTATGCAGCATGTCCCTAAAGACAATCCTTTAGATCCATGCTGTTTAATACATTTTTCTCTAAAACACCATAATCTCTGGTTTTCTTTGTTTATCCAGATTTAAAATCTACAATCTTTGTAGTGCACAGAATCTCAGGTCCATTTTTTATTGTGCTGATTTAAGTAGCTCGTGGTTACCAATGCCGACCGTGATTTTTCTTTTCTTGAAGAAAATAATAAGCATCTCTTATAAAAATATTAGAGCTATTTAGGGGCGCCTGGGTGGCGCAGTCGGTTAGGCGTCCGACTTCAGCCAGGTCACGATCTCGCGGTCCGTGAGTTCGAGCCCCGCGTCAGGCTCTGGGCTGATGGCTCGGAGCCTGGAGCCTGTTTCACATTCTGTGTCTCCCTCTCTCTCTGCCCCTCCCCCGTTCATGCTCTGTCTCTCTCTGTCCCAAAAATAAATAAACGTTGAAAAAAAATTTAAAAATATTAGAGCTATTTCTATTATGCTTAAGTTCTTTTTGTTCCATTTGCTAATAAGAGACTGCTTCAGCTCTTTTTTTCTGATATAGTGCCTGTAACTGACAATTTACAACCAAGCACGATGCACAAAATGTTGCATTGCTGCAATTTTCCAAGTATTTTTAAGAATATATGAAATACTCATCTTTCGTTTTGAAGTGGTATACAGTAAGCTTCTATTATCTGCACTAATAGGAACACAATTGAGGGTAATATTAAATACCAGATAAATCCCAGCTTAAGAGTATCTGGAATTCTAAAAAATGCATAATAAGACATAGTCAATCATATATTGCTAATATGTTACTGGATCAAAATTTGAAACTACACACTTTCCTTATCTTGCTCTTAAATTTCTCTCTCTCTTGGGGCACCTGGGTGGCCCAATTGGTTGAGCTTCTGACTTCGGCTCAGGTCACGATCTCACGGTTGATGAGTTCGAGCCCCGTGTCAGGCTCTGTGCTGACAGCTCAGAGCCTGGAGCCTGCTTTGGATTCTGTGTCTCCCTCTCTCTGACCCTCCCCCATTCATGCTCTGTCTGTCTCTGTCTCAAAAATAAATAAACATTAAAAAATATTTTAAAAAACCTCTCTCTCTTAATGCTGGAATTAGACCACCTCTCAGTTCGATAAATTAAAAAAAAAAAAAAACTAAAAAGACACAACTTTTTCCACAATTTAGAGATTTCAGTTTTGGAATGAAAGAGATGAATATCTCAGCCAAAGAAATAAAAAGTCAAATATTAGGTATATCCCAATGCATAGCAAAAGAGACTGGTTACACTTTGCTGGTTTCGTTATATACAAATAATCTTCGTAATCTTCATTATCATTGAGCACCCAGTCTGTATTAGACATCTTGTAATACTCATGGTAACTCTCTAAGTGTATAGTATAATGCTAAGTTTACAGTGAGAAAACTAAGGTTCCGAGAGTGTAAGTAAATTGCCCAAGTACACACAGAGAGTACTGATACTCAATAAGCTGCTGAATGAAGGATTTAAACTAACCTGGAGTTAGTCCAAGCTCGGGGATTAGTGCTATGGATTTCCACGATAAGCTATCGTCCCCTCCATCACTGGAAATTTAGTCTTACACATCTAACTAAGCCGGGCTCGTCTCTTTTCTCTGATGGGGCATTTTCTCGTCTTCTCTCTGATACTGGCAGCACAAAACAATGTGTACTGCTCTGTGCCATTCTCTGAAACACCTCTGAGAGATCCTTTAGGGTTTTCACTTGAATGCAAATGATGTTTAAAGATTTACTCTTTTTAGTCTAAGAATGAGAGCAGGCATTTTATGCTCTCTGAAGAAGTCAGATTTATCACATATGCCAGTGTCCTGGGACCTGCTGTCTTGGCTATCAGGAGGCACACCAATTGGCTCCTGCAATCAGTCATGCATTGTGTATGCTCAGCAACCTTCTTACTGTTAGGTCTGCCCATATTTCCCACAGTCTGAAATTTATTCACGTCAGCCTGTACCCTAGCAGCAGATAGTTTGTCTCTTTGATATGTTATTGGCTTCTAGAAGCCTGACAGTTCTCCCTGTGTAGTTTTAATACATACTGATGAGTTTCCTGAACTATTATGTACTCTCAAAAATCCTTACAGTACCCTAAAGGCATTCCACCTTATTCACTAGTTCCCAATATGGGGTCTCTGAGCCACTAGAGATTCATCAAGGTATCAAAAGAATTTGGAGTGCTTTTTTCAAAATTTAAAAGACTTAAGAGAAATTGTACTTTTAGAAAAGATAAAGCTATAGAGGTTCCACACAGCACTGGATTCCTTTGTACTAAGATTATGTTAACTCACTCTGACAATCTGGCTAATTAATGCTTATTGAAATCTCTAGTTAACAATTGTGAATAGCAGTGACTTTTAAATATTAAAAAGGAATCAATTGTTACTTCATATAAGTAGTTTTTATTGACAAAATCCTAGATCGTAGAGTCTACAAGGAAAAATTAATTCGATGGTTCCTTAAAGATGACAAGGTTGAGAACTACTGGTTTCATAGTAATGGTAACTATTATATCAGCACGTGATAATAATATAATCATTTACATGATATGTATACTGTAAATCTCTAATGTGTTAAGTATCTTAATGCACTATTTTTGAAAAACTTGTAACATGACAAATGGATAACACCGCCCCCTTTTTTAAATAGGCAAAATAAGTAAAAACAAACCAACAAAATCCCTGACTTATCCACATTTTCAAAGCTAGCACGCTCTTGTTATTTACTGCCTCAAGAGACCTCCGCTCTAAGAAAAGCAACCATATACTTAAGTGTTGACAGTCAAACTGGATGAATTCACCTTAAGAAATTACCCACTTCAAGAATTTACCCAATTAATTTAAATACAATATGTTCTGATAATTTAATAATATGAGCCATGCAGTTACCATTTTCCATTCTGTGCCATGTAAATATTTAGTATAAATGAAGTCAGTACTTTCTGTCCACGTTCAGACACAGTTTCTGCATTTTTTCATTATAGTGAAGAGATGAGCAATATGAAAAACATTTTTCCCTGAGTAGCAACGTGGAAATAGAGCCATCGCCCAGGTGATTCAGAAAGCACCTGAGTCTAAAGGTTGCTAGAAAGTAACAATCCTTGAAAGATTACCAGAATCTTACCTTTCCCCCAAAACAGAGTATATGATCCAGTACTCTCATGTTTATGTATTTGCTTATTAGTGAGTACTCAGCAAATGAAGCATGCTGTTTCTAACTGCTTTCCCTTTAGTCTATATTTATCTGTACTCCCTGGGGTGTTTGTGTACGTACCTTCTTCCCCCTATATCTCATTCTCCAGTAGCTTGCCAAGGGTTATGGAATTTTATGGATACTGTTTTAATCTCGCTCCCCAAACACATTATGATCTATTAAATAATATCCAGGGACCATGTCAGTTTCCCACTGACATGTGAAAATTTCAGAGGATCTCTTTTTTTACATATAATTATTCTTCTATCAGTTTAGCACTGAAGTCTTATGTTAAGTTTTTCTCAAGCTTGCAATCGTCTCCCGAATAACCAACTAATCAGCCTGACAAACAATTCATAATCTGAAAGTAAATTCAAAAGTGCTAATATTTACATAAAAGAATCCCTCTGTCATAGATGGACTTCACATCGAGAGTCTAATAATGGATTTGTCATGCAAATAATTACTTCTTAATTTATGTGTTTCATAATTAGGTTTGCTTTCCCATATTGAATTTTATGAAATCTGGATCCAGTTTGAATAAAATGGGTTAAATCTACCACCAAGGTGATAGGAGAATATTTTACAAACTTCACTGTAAAATAAAGGCCCCTAGGTGATTTTATTAACTTTCAAAGTCCTCCCCCAGGTCAAAGATATCTCGCTGAAAGTCTGGGCTGGTATTGGCTCTGCCTAAACATTCTGCAGCCAAATTTTCAGTGATTTTATCAGCATAATTTAAAAGCATATAGCATAAAAGATGAGATGGGACTTCTGAAAAGGAAATAGTGAAAACTAATCATTCTATACACCCCCAAAAATGCTTTGTGAATAAAAAATAGTTCATCAGAACTGGACAAATGTAGGGAATGAATAAGAGCCTTATAATTAAGCATAGCTATTCCCCCCAAAAAACACTGACACAGGAGGGTCGCATGAAGAACGCAGAGTCTTGCACCCCTCAGTGGGTCTCAGGGAAAAGCTTCTAGCAGTATGGCAGCATCGTGAAGCTTTGGTACAACCAGTGTATCAATTCAGCATGTAGTTGCCAGAAAACTGGTTTTTCCACTTGAAGAAATGATTCTGACAGCTGAGGAGAAAATGAGTAGCACCCTCAGAAGCCAGGTAGACAGTATCGACAAGAGTGACAACTATTAACTATGACACATTACTGTAACTTACAGTATGGAGAGATCTATAATGCTTCAGTAAATTTAGCCATAGCTTTTCAACTGAACAATAACATCAGTGATATGTGCAATCCAATTCTTTGATCTTTTAGGTAGTTACTATATATCTTAGCAGTAAAGTGCATTGGAAGTAACTAGAAGTCTGTTGACCTCGGACAAGACCTGGTCCTGCCCCCCACTAAGTATGTCACTGTTACCAATGGGCTCCCACTTTCTTATTTTTTAATTTATTAAATTATGGAATAAGATTTAACTAGGTCATCTCTGTGGTCTTTTCATTCTATGATTCTGTCATCTCTATAACAAATATATATCTATGTCTATAAATTGTATCTATGAATTTTATATCTATAAATTAATATATATCTATAGATATAAATTTGTATCTATAAATTAATCAATGAAATCATCTAATATTTAATACAATTATTTGCAGTTAAGCAAAGTTAAAAAAAGATTTTCTCTTGATGAATGGATACAGAAGATGTGGTAGATATATACTTATATGTGTGTGTGTATATATATATACACACACATATACACACACACACACAATGGAATAATACTCAGCGATGAAATAAATGAAATCTTGCCATTTGAAACAACATGGATGGAACTAGAGTGTATTATGCTAAGTATAATTAGTTACTCAGAGAAAGATAAATTTCATATGACTTCATTCATATGTGAACTTTAAGAAACACAACAGATGAACATAAGGGAAGGAAAGGAAAAGTAAAATAAAAACAAAGAGGGAGGCAAACCATAAGAGACTCTTAAATACAGAGAACAAACTGAGGGTTCCTGGAGGGGAAGGGGGCTGGGGAAGGGGGTGATGGGGATTAGGGAAGGTACTTGTTATGATAAGCACCGGGTATCATATGTAAGAGCTGAATCACTGGATTCTACGCCTGAAGCCAAGACTACACTGTATGTCAACTAACTTGAATTTAAATCAAAAAAATAAAAAAAATGTTGAAAAAAAAAGATTTTCTCTTTATAGAGGAAAAGCAGATTCCTTTGGAGACTTGGAGGGTCTATGGTATCACAGTCCTTAAATGGGATGAATTTGGGAGATCTCTCTGCTCATGTGTAAGGTATCATATCACATCCCGCCTGGTTGGCAATAATGTAATCAGTGATATTTAATCAGCACTTTAAGGTCTCACTAGCCAATTAGTAGAAATCAGAACACAGACACTAATAATCCACATTTATTTATTCTTTGCCCTACTGGTTCATGTGTGAAACTCTTAGACTTACAAATCTTCAACCCAAGAAAACATTTCTCCCTGGCCTCTGGGATTTTTCTATCCAAATTCACATCTTTCTAAGTTTCAGCCTGGTGATTTTTGTTTTATTCCCTTTCACAGTTCTGCTTAACTCCTTTAATTCCTAGTTTTTATACATCTTGGCATGTTCTACCTCACCTCCTGTCCCTAGTCCACACCACTTTAGGAATGGCACTGAATATGTGCCTTGACAGCCACTCCAGCACGTCGGTGTCCTAATCACTCTCTCTGCTGTTTGCCAGTTGCCTCCATTTATCAGCTCTCTACATTTTGAATGCCAAACCTGAAATGCAGCAGCAAAAGTTGAGCTGTATTCTCACGAGATGAAATAGAGGAAAACTGGTAACTCCAGGAAGTGAAACTTGGATCAAACCATCATTGCTTGAAACAAATGCCCTAGAATTGAGTAGGAACAATGATTTATCTTTATCACTGGCACGTAAAACACGAAAGAAAACCAGCTAAGGGGCGCCTAGGTGACTCAGTCGGTTAAGTGCCTGACTTCAGCTCAGGACATGATCTCACGGTTCGTGAGTTTGAGCCCCATGTCGGACTCTGCACTGACATCGTGGAGCCTGGAGTCCACTTCCAGTTCTGGGTCTCCCTCTCTCTCTGCCCTTCCCCCGCCCCTGCTCATTTGCTCCCTCTCTCTCTCTCTCTCTCAAAAATAAATAAACATTAATAAAACGTTAAAAAGAAAATCAGCTAAAAAAACCTGAGATTGACAGGGATCTTTGAACCGATCATTGAACACCTCCAAGAATATTGTAAAACAGAGGCTCCTAGCTAATTATGAAAATATTTGCAGGCACATTTACAGGGTCACCATTCCCTCCCTTTTGATACAAGAAGACATGCACCTGAGTCAGTCCTAAAAGAGAGCTGTCACAGGGTTAGCTCATTCATCACTTTCATGGCTGCCAGTCATTTTTTGATTAGCTTTTCTCTGTTGGTAAGATTCTACATTTTGAGTTGTGCCTCCTCAAATTAGAATTTAAAATTCAAATCTTGTGTCTTGCTTTTTTCTTGGGGGAGGTGGGGAAACCCCCCCCCCCCAATCAAAATCCTCCACAAAAGACTTTGACTCTGAAATGAATGGTATGCAGAAACAGATTTGATGTAGGCATTTAATTTTACTCTATAGATGGCAAAGAGATAGATAACACCTTTGGAGAAAGCTGAAGTCGCGAGGTTGGATCTCTGATGTGCGGCAAAAACAGTTGCAATAAAGGTGAACTCCTGCCATTTGGGTTTTCTACTGGTGCCAGTAGCAATGGTGGCTGCTTTTCTTCAGATGTGGGACATTTTTCCTAGACCTTTAACCACAAATCAATTTCCTCAGCTCCCCTCCCCATCACTAATGAATTTGGGAGCTACTGAATATACTCCAGTAAGAAACGGCTCTGCTTACATTAGCCTGAGAAGTTCCTGCTGTTTGCCACTAAGAATACTAATCAACCACAATCATTTGCAGTAGCTAAAAAATAATGAAAACTGTTTAAGTGGAGGAAGAAATGAAGTGTCTGAGCCATTAACAGCAGTTCTCCTATGTTCATAAAACTACCAGAAAAAGAAATTACGAGACTTCTCTAGATAGCACAGTTTCACACTACTTACTACCACAAATCCACAAGTATGCAAGATGAATTTTAAGCACAGAGTAAAATAAATAGCAAAAAAAAAAAAAGCAAATAATTGAGAATTAAAAACATGAATCCTTTAACAAGGAATTAAAGTTTTGTGATGTTGCTGTTAACTCTAACTCATATGTGTGTGTATATGTATGTATATATATATATATATACATACATACACACACACACACACATATATATATATATGAAGTTAAGATTGTCAATACAGCTAAAGAAATGATCTGCAAATCCATGCCTTTGACAACACATTTTTGCATTTTAAAAATTCCTTTTTATGTTCCATTTACTTACCTTAAATCATGCTTTCCAATTAAGTAAACTTTTTAGTATTCTTTACCTTTAATGTCACATAGACAGTTTCACTGACTGTTAATGCAGCCATTCCATTTTAGTATACTACTTGGTTATTACCTCTCTCAAAATATGGTTGACAACAGGAAAAAAATATACATCAGAAAAGATATGAACTTTAAAGAGTGCAGTGGAACTATTAGCTATCCGGAGCTACACATTTTACATTTATTATGCCCTAAAATTATTTTTAGTTAAGCAATAAGACAATAAGGATAAATTGTAGTTAGTTCATGGTCAATAAGCTTTCAAATCTAAGCTGCAACTGTCTCGGATACTTTAAAACTTCTCAGTGAGTGATAGACAAATCTAAGAGTGTGTGAAGGCTGAGGCAGATAGAACTTGCAATATGAAATGCCAGCATTAAAACTGGATAAACAGCCCCAGGAACCTGAGTACAGTTCCCCATGAGTTTGTTGCTCAATACGAGGCTGCATCGGCAAAGAGTAAACTCCATGTTTACAGCCACATGAAGGGTTGATGAGTTGTGAGCTGGACCGTTACCAGAGCCACACAGATCCAAGATATATATGAGTCCGAACAAGCCAGAGTGGAGTCTTCTTTAATACACAGAATACACAATGGAATCAACCAAGAAGCCATGCCTCAGTAATAGGGCTCAACTAGCCCTAGAGTAAAGCTTATTCCAAATCTACCCTACCGGAGATGAAAAACATTCTTGAAAATGACCAAACTGATTCACAAGTAACTTAAGTAACTTCTAAAATAAAAGCCAATGATTTCTAATAGAATACATCGCCTTAGTGTGCTAGTGCTGTGATAACAAAGTACTAGAATGTGGGTGACTTAAACAACTAGAATACATTGTCTTACTTTTCTGGAGTCTGGAAGTCCTGGATCAAGGTGTTGTAAGGCTTGGTTCCAACCAAAGGCTCTGAGGGAGGGATCTGTTCCCTGGACTCTTGCCTAAACTTGTAGACGGTCATCTTCATGCTCACATGATATTCTGTATGTGTGCCTGGATCCGAATCTCCTCCTTTAATAAGAACAATAGTCATACTGAATTAGGGATCTATTCTACTTCGGCAGGACCTCACCTTAACTTACATAATTACACCTGTAATGACCCTATTCCCAAAGAAGTTCACATTCTGAAGTGCTGGAGGTTAAGACCTCAACATATGAATTTGGGGGAGGAAGGCCCAGAATTCAATCCATAACATACCTCAAACCCTAGCAATCAAATAAGTAAAATAAATAATTTCAGCATCAAAACAAACAAACAAACAAACAAACAAACAAACAAACAAACATTCCCAGATGAAAAAAAGCAGGAAAATTTGATCCATAAGCATAAGATACATAAGTCAAAGAAACAGATGCAGAAAATGACACATAAAAGAATTGTAGAAAAGCTATTGTAAATGTGCTCCTGGTTTAATATAAAACATCACCTTGAAGAGAAAAGAAATGGAAATTATGTGTACCAAATAGAACCTCTACAATTAAAAAAACAAATAGATTAAATGAAAATTTCACTGGATGGGGTTAATAGCAGATTAGACATGACAGAAGATCAAAATATATAAATACAGCAATAGAAGCTATCAAAAATGAACCATAGAGAGACAAACCACACAGTCTAATGTATGTATATTGGTGTCCCAGGAGGAAAAGAGAGGCAAAAAGAAAACAGTATTTGAATACGTAATGGCTTAAAAAATTAGAAATATGATAAAAACTATGAATCAGCAGATCTAAAGCTCAATAGATCATAATAAAATCATGCTGAAACATATCATGACAAACTTTCTAAAAACTAGTGACAAAAAGTAAAGCTTGAAAGACTGTCCAGCGGACGTGAAGGGGAGTGACATTTGTGCAGAAGACCAAAAATAAGAACAACTACAGACTTTACACCTGCAAACACACAAACCGGAAAGCACTGGGGTGGCATGTTAAAGTCCTAAAAGTAGGGGTGGGAACATCTGATAACATGGAATTTGATATTCAACAAAAGCATCTTTCAAAAATGCAGGGAAAACAGAGGTTTCACAGAAAAATAAAAGTTTAAGAGCTGAGAGAATTTGCTGCCAGAAAACCTGGATTAGAGACATTGAAGAAACTTCTTGAGGCAGAGGAAGTACGGCATCAGACAGTTGGAATTACATGAGGAAATAAAGAGCTCCAGAAATGGTAAAAATAAAAATAAATATAAAATACTTTTTCCTTATTTTAATTTCTCTAAAACATAACCAAGGGTCTAAAAGCATAATAATAACTATTAAGGGCATTGTATATACATAAAAGTAAAATGTATGCCAAAAATAAGACAAAGGATGGGGGGCAGAACCACAATATTGTAAGGTCCTTATATGAGAAGTGGTGTTATGTTATTTGTAGGCAGACTATGATAAGTTGGAGATATAAATGCTAGAGACACCACTAAAAGTAGAAACACAGAGGCACAGCTAATAAGCCAACATTGGTGATAAGGCAGAATACAAAAAAAATAAAATAGTTAAAATAAGAGGAAAACAGAAAAATGGAACAAAGAACAGATGGGTAATCATGAAACAAACAGCAAAGCAATATACATAATAGCAACCATATTGACAATAAAATTAAATATAAATATTTAAAACTCCAATACAAAGGCAGAGCAGGTTAGATTGATTTTTTAAAGGTTGTCTGCAACATGTTTTAAATTTAAAGACACATATACTAAAAGTAAAATTTTGAGAAAAGCTGTAATGTGCAAACAATAAATATAACAAAGGTGAAGTAACAATATATTAGGCAAAGAATACTTTAGAACTAGGGCTTTTAGGGGCACCTGGGTGGCTCAGTTGGTTGAGCGTCCGACTTCAGCTCAGCTCATGATCTCACGGTTTGTGAGTTCGAGCCCCATGTCGGGCTCTGTGCTGACAGCTCAGAGCCTGGAGCCTGCTTCAGATTCTGTGTCTCTCTCTCTGTCTGCCCCTCCACTGCTCATGCTGGCGCTCTCTCTCTCTCTCTCTCTCTCTCTCTCTCTCTCTCTCTCAAAAATAAACATAAAATTAAAAAAAAAAAGAACTACAGCTTTTAACAGGGTTAACTTGTTAGAAGGCATAACAATCTTAATGGTGCAAGTTGTGTTTAACAGTCCAGCTTCAAAGTAATGAAACAAAAACTGATAGAAATGACTAAAGAAATAAACAAATCCACAATTATAATTGAAGACTTCAACACTTCTCAGTAATAGTAGAAAAAGCAGGCAGAAAATCGGTAAGAAAATAGAGACCCAAATAATATCAAACACATTTGTCAACAGACATTTGTGAAATCATGCCCATAATAATAGCAATTATATATTTTTTCAAGTATACATAGAATATTTACTAAAAATTTCTAAAGTTAAAAGTAAAATGAATTACACATTGAACCCCAGAAATTAGAAAGGAACAATAACATGAAATAAGTAGAGGAGAAAAATATATTATATATAATTATTTTATATAAAATAATATAGTAATATATAGCTGATATAAAATAAAAAAATTATATAAGATTTAGGAAACAATTGGTTTGATAAAGAGCACCTCTTCAAAATGCCCTCAATTTAAAGGGATTAGCATAAGCAAGAGAAAATAAAGTCAAATAAGGAAAGAATAAACAAAAAGAATGAGTTAATAACTTAATGATACTATATATAGACAACGCTACAGACTCCGCTAAAACACTACTAGAACTGATCAATGATTTCAGGATACAAAATCAATGTACAGAAATCTGTTGCACCAATAAGGAAGCAGTAGAAAGAGAATTGAAGAAAACAATCTCATTCATAATTGCAACAAAAATAATAAGATACCTAGGAATAAATTTAATCAAGGAGGTAAAAGACCTCTACTCTGAAAACTATAAAACAGATGAAAGAAATTGAAGATGACACCAAAAACTGGAAAGACATTCCATGCTCAAGGATTGGAAGAACGTTGTCTGTCTATACTACCCAAAACAATCTAAACACTTAATGCAATCCCTACCAAAATGCCAACTGCATTTTTCACAGAACTAGAACAAACAATCCTAAAATTTTTATGGAACCACAAAAGACCCTGAATAGCTAAAGCAATCTTGAAAAAGAAAAGCAAAGCTGGAGGCATCACAATTCTGGACTTCAAGTTATGTTATAAAGTTGTAGTAAACAAAATAGTATGGTACTGACACAAAAGTAGACACACAGATCAAAATCAATCAGTCTTCAACAAAGCAGGAAAGAATATCCAAAGGGAAAAAGACAGTCTCTTCAACAAATGGTGTGGGAAAAATTGGATAGTTACATGCAAAAGAATAAAACTGACTACTTTTTTTCACCATATACAAAAATAAATTCAAAATGGATTAAAAACCTAAATGTGAGACATGAAACCATAAAAATCCTAGAAGAGAACACAGGCAGTAATTTCTTTTTAGCCATAGCAACATTTTTCTAGATATGTCTCCTGAGGCAAAGGAAAGAAAAGCAACAATAAACTATTGGGACTACATCAAAATAAAAAGCCTTGCACAGCGAAGGAAACAATCAGCAAAAATAAAAGGGAACCTACAGAATGGGTGAAGATATTTGCAAATGACATATCTGATAAAGTGTTAGTATCCAAAATAAATAAATAACATATAAAACTCGACACTCAAAAAAACAAAAACCCAATTAAAAAATGGGCAGAAAACATTAAGCGACATCTCTCTACAGATGGCCAACAGACACATGAGAAGATGCTCATCATCACTTATGATCAAAGAACTAAAAGCACTAAGTATTTACCCAAAGAATACAAAAACACTAATTCAAAGGGATACATGCACCCCTATGTCAACAGCAGCATTATTTAAAATGGCCAAATTAAGGAAGCAGCCCAAGGGTCCATCAATACATGAGTGGATAAAGAAGATGTGGAGATACATATATACACATACATACACACACAATGGAATATCAGTCAGCCATAAAAAAGAATGCAATCTTGCCATTTTCAATGACATAGATGGAGCTAGCGAGCACAACGCTCAGTGAAATAGGACAGTCAGAGAAAGACAAATATTATATGATTTTAGTCATATATGAAATTTAAGAAACAAAACAAATGAGTAAAGGGGAAAAAAGAGAGAGACAAACCAAGAAACAGACCCTTAGCTCTAGAGAGCAAACTGATGGTTACCAGAGGGGAGGTGGGTGGGGGAATGGAGGAAACAGATGATGGGGATTAAGGAGAGCACCTGTTGTGATGAGCACTGGGTTATGTATGGAAGTATTGAATTACTCTATTGTATATCTGATACTAATATAGCACTGTGTTAACTAACTGGAATTAAAATAAAAACTTTTAAAAAATAAATTATATGAAAAAAGAATATTTCCTCAATTTTACATACTCCTCTTTGAAAATGTGGATGAATTGGATATATGTAAGAAAGACATAAATAACCAAAATTTACTTTAAAACAACCATAAAAAGGAAGTGTGCTAAATAATGTTATCAAAGAATAGCACCAGACGTACATAATTTCACAGCTGATAATTCTCAGACTTTCAGATACCATGTATTTCCAGTGTTATTTAAACTACTCAGTAGTAGAGGGGGGAAATATTTTCATGGAAAAATAAGCATGGAAATGTAGACAAGGAAATTCTGGAAATGAAGAAGAAGGAAGAACAAGGCTTGGAAAGCATGAAAATACTTCCATAAAACTATATTAATTTAGTGTTACACTAGCAGGGCAACAGGTAAGGACATCAGCAAAACAAAAGAGAGAACCCAAACTCAAAGATATAGGAAATCCAGTATACAATAAACATGGCATTTCAAAATCAGTGGGAAAAATAGATTATTTAAATGCATGATTTGGGTAGGATCCTAGTCATTTAGAAGAAAAACGAAGCCAGATTTGTATGTTTATGCCTTATACAAAGTCAATCCCAAACTCTAGTGGAAAATTTATGGTGAAAAATATCATGAACAAAGTTCAAAAAACGAATGACTTTCTTGGAGAAGGTTTCCCAATTTCTTTCAATTCCAATGCTCTGTACATGAAAAATATCCAGTAAACTGATGGACTGTCATAGGATATGCACAGATAGAGACATTAACACATAACTGTACAGAAAGCTATGGCAATTCATCATAATTTAAATTGTGACCTAGCAATACCAATTCTGAAATTTATCTTCAGAGATAACTTACCAGTGGCAAAAGTATTTAATTACAGCATTTAAATAGGAAAAAGATGAGAAACAATTAAATTTCATAGAGAATTATATCAATATAATATAAACACTGGAATACTAAAGCAAATAAACTTCACTGTAGAAAATTTGTGTGTGTGTGTATGTGTGTTTGTGTGTGTGTATGTGTGTATACACACCATGGACATACCATATACCTATACATGAACACACACATCATATCATACCATAATTTTGTATTATTTTTATAATACAAGGAAGTATAAAGTCAAATGATTCAAATTAGTGTTCTCTTATTCTGGAATATAGATTACTAACAAGGGGGAATTCATCCAAATTCTGTTTACTCACAGTAATGCAAAATATACACTTTAGATTTTTAAAGAGGTTGGGTCTCATATCTTGAAAGACAAATTTGTTTGAAGGTCAAATTCTTTCAACTTTTGTAAGCACATATAATATATTCTGTAAGCATATATTTCGTGACTATTTTATCTACTGAAGATCATTAGCCATGAAATTAAAGTCCATGTATTTTCTCTAGGAAGTTAAGCATGTAGAAAAGCTTCCATATTTCTTATATGTCATTAAATGATTCAAATCCAGCAGATAGCATTTCCCTTTTTAAGAAAAATTAAAGTATGTGGAATACTCATTGCTATATTTAAAAATCTAGAGATGTTTGTTTATCATGTTTTTGACAAGCCACAAAATGAAATTCCTCAGGGCTCTCTCAACAGCAAAAACTGGGAAGATTGAAAATAAAACTGACCACAGAGGTCTATGCTAATCTCCATCCCAGAAGGATCATGTATCAAAATACATGAAGTTCCCAAAAATCTGTTTATTTCAGTTCAGCTGTATATATTAAATTAGAATAAAATTGTCCCACTTTGCTGAGAATCAATTGAAAGTGAACTGAAGCCTGAATAATAACTACTCTTTTTTAAAAAAATATTAAGAATTAATTCTATACAATTTGTGTCAATGATAAAAATAAACTTTAGGGAACCTTCCATTAATGACATAGGAGAGGTGAAATTTTGAGGATCATAAACTCTAATCCTCAAACTTTGGCCAAATCAATATAAGTGGGACACAGATTTGTTTAAATGACACAGGTAACTATTTAAAATCCCTTCTACTAAACTATTTTTTATTTCAACATTGATGGTCCAAGATGACAACTCATAAAAGAAAATGGAAGCCAATATCATCATGCTAAATGTTCTTTCATAATTACATTTTGCCCACATTTTCTTTTGATAATATCAGAGTAGTTCAAAAATCTTACTTTTTAAAATGTAAATACTAAGTATTTTTCTGAGGTTTTTAAAAACCTATGGTGGCCTTCATAAGCACAAAAACAAGAAAAAATAATTAATGATTCTTAACCACAAAAGCATCTATTTATCTAGTATAATAGCTTTTAGGCCAAAAGTGAACCACAGGAATGAGTATTGCTTTCAGGGGAAATGGTTTCAGGAACTTATTACAGCTCTCTGTCTTCTACTATAATCAGGGAAAGGGCATTTGGTTAATCAAATTTATTTTGGTGTTCAGAAATTATCTAAGTACATAAGACATGTCACATGAGCTCTGACTTTTACAATAAGAGACAATGACATGATTAAATGCAACGCCTCCCTGGGGAAAGTGATTGGGGAATCCGTGATTATAAGCTTCAGAGTAATTTGCATGTAAAATCCCAGGAACTAGTAGACGTGCTTGATACACTTAGGAAACTGGCTTCTTATGTTTAGGAGATTAAGTATCTGGAGGAGCAAGAAGGGATTTCTGTTATCAGTCAGGGTCTTGCCAGAGATAGAAGCTAGTGCGATCACTTTAACAAAGAGAATTTAATACTAACATTTCTCAGCTAGGTATCAGAGAACAGAAAACGTACCACTCCTGCTACTACTACTAATAATAACAATTAAGGACACTGAGAAATCACAAAAGTAGTCACTGTATGATGAAGCTATAACCCAAAGGGGTAAGGGGATGAATGGGGGAGTGGAGCAGAGGAACTAGGACTCATACCTCTGGGGCAGAGATGCTGTCTATTAATTATCTGGTACCTCAGGAGATGGGGTCTGGGTTCCATGGAGCTGGGACCCAGACCTCTAAGGAGCTTCAACCATCTGGTACTGGCCTCTCTCAGGGGGTACATGGAGGCTTGTTCCAGAAGGTAAAACACCCGCAACCTGAAATCAACTACCATTGCTTGGATGAACTTCCACTGCCAATGTAAAGAACCACTGATGTGATACAATGACACGCAGAGGAAGAAAACAGGAAGTAAGAAGTATCCTTTTGTCAATCAAGTAGTTTCGTGGTCTGTATCGTCAGAGCTTAACTGGAGACCAACCAATGAAAGAAAAGAAAAGAAAAGAAAAGAAAAGAAAAGAAAAGAGAAGAGAAGAGAAGAGAAGAGAAGAGAAGAGAAGAGAAGAGAAAAGAAAACAAAACAAAACAAAAGAAAACAAAAGAAAACAAAAGAAAAGAAAAAAAAAGAAAGAAAGAAAAAGAAAGAAAGAAAGAAAAAGAAAGGAAGGAAGGAAGGAAGGAGGGAAGGAAGGAAGGGAAAGAAAGAAAAAGAAAGAAAGAAAAAGAAAG